>NC_087111.1:1217121-1520151 GCF_963855985.1 Ostrinia nubilalis | reverse complement strand
CGTAAAACGCATGTCTCAGTTAAGTTTTAAAAGCTTTGTCTGAAAATTCAATGTAGGTACTTATGTTGTAAGTTACTGTCAAACTTAACGGTGCCTACAAAATGTTAATCCCTACTTCTCTTACTCTATCAAATAATTATTATGAAATGCTAAAGCAACTCTGTTTGTTACGCTTTCGCGCCTAAACTACTGAACCGATTTCGATTAAATTTTGGACAGAGATAGTCTGAGTCCCGAGAAAGGGCATAACATAACATAGTTTTTATCCCGATTTTGAAACAAGAACGAGCGCGATAAACTATTTCTGTGACAGACGAAATTTATAGAAGTACTTAGGCTAATGCAGGTCAATTCCTCTATGGCCTCAAGTAAATTATAAAGACTTTGCGATGTTGATCTTTAAAATATTAGAGTAATAAACATGTTAGTGTGTCTTAACCCTTACCTTTACAGTTTCCCAAGCAGGAAACCCCACGAAAAATACTGCAAAGGGGAAAACTTGCGGAGTATCTACAAAAGAAGCATTTTAATGTCAAAGGGCCTAGATTCATTGAATATTACACTTTCTCTAGCGACTGCTTTCAGTAAAATGGAATTGAAAGAGTTATAAGGACAAAAAAATCTAGTCTATTTTACAGATATGTTTTATTGATTGCTTAAACGACTGTGTTTTCATTTGTTCAGTTATTTTAAACTACACTCGACAAGATGAATGTTGCGCGGATAAAAAAACTAATAAAACTCTATCACTGCTTCGAGACAATAAATGGGCCAGTGCTGGTACTTAAATGAACTGAAAAAGTAATTTTTCATCTGCCAACAGTAAGACTGATTAGAAGTTAAACATCCTACTAATATTATAAATGCGAAAGTTTGGATGTCTGGATGTTTGTTACTCTTTCACGTAAAAACTACTGAACGGATTTTGATGAAACTTTACAGTATTATTGTTTATAACCCAGAATAAAACTCATAAAAAAATAATTTATTTCTGTAAATAGGCTTTAAAAAAGCACTTTTACATATAGGCTATAATTTATGATTCCAGCGTATTAACACCCCTATTCACACGACCTAGTGGTCGTTCGTAGAAATAGTTTTCTTATTTCATCATCATCATCTCAGCCATAGGACGTCCACTGCTGAACATATCCCCCCCCCCCCCCCCAATGCTCTCCATGTTACCCGGTTGGTTCTTATTTACTAGAGAAAATACTTTTAAAGCAATAAATTAACAAAAACAAAAAATAAACGTAATAAAAAATATTCCATTTGAAAATTTCCAACAAAATAATTCTCATCCAATCTGTATCAGTCGGAATGTATCAACAATATTTCAATCAGGGATTCTGCTAAATTTCGCGGCCATTTCACTAACGTAGGGCTGTCTACCGTGAAATTGGAAATACAAAAAATATTCACGGTCTTTGTGAAACCATATTCGGGAGTAGTAAAAAGATTTTTGCGAAAACCGCTTTGTGTGAGAATGGGTCGGTCTAGTTTCATTTTAAAACCAAATTAATGTTGAAAAGTAATAAAATCCAAGAACTCTCGCAAATACTAAAATGTTAGCAATTTGGCATATTAATCCTAAAAAAAGTTTAATTACCTTTTAGCTCTAGCTTATAGGCTAGATTAAAAAATTTCAATTATTTGTCCGTCAGACAGATAATTAGAAAATATTAGACTCATATTTTTTATTTTCTTACATAATTAAATAATAACAGTGCTACGTCGAGTTGAAATGGGGCGATACGTCACGCTTGAGTACATTTTTTACTCAAAAGTAACGCCACGCGACATTTCAACTCAATATAATAATAATTGTTCGATTGGACTCTAATTATTCGATTATGAAAAAAAATGTGTTCAATTTGTTTTTATTATCTGTCTGACGGACTAAATATAATTTCGATTTCATTACCCAGTCATCATCCCTATTATCTTAAAGGTATTAAATTAAAGCTTAAACCCAAAAAAAGTTTTCATTGGCAATAATAAAATTTTGAACTCCTTTCTGTTCTTTTAAGATTTACACACATTAAAATGGTAAAAGATAAAATACAAAAACGAGATAATGAATCTATTGCTCACAAAATTTAACGTATGCCTATACTTAGTACAGTATTATACCAAACATAATCCGGGTATTTTCAAGGCCAGCGTGAATAGGCACTTAAAAAGGGCAGTTATGTATAATCCTAGAAAACTTCTCACTTAAAATCAGGTGCGATTGCGGTCTGCCTGCTTTGTTAAAAATACATAGGACCAGGAGTACATTCTTCGTGCATAAACTATAATTTTAACATTTGCCCTCAGCGAGACTCGTACCACCAAGCAAGCCCACAGCAATTTGTAACTGCCACCCCTATCAATTACGATTCGCCACCAATAGATGGCGTTGGTGCTAATAGCATGCTGTTGGTCACGCACTTTGACGGTAAAGCACTACGCACACTATTTCCTTATAAAATCATAATAAAAAACACTTAAATCTATCCCATAAAAAATATTCTACCTATAAATATTCACTCATGAAAAAATATCCGTTTTATGTGTTCCCATAGTAAATGCACCTACCGTGTTCATATGTGTTCCCATGGAAAGTGCATCTACCGATAAATGTTCACTCCTGAAAAAAAATCCGCATCTATGCTTAAAAAAGCTTCGTTCGAGATTTTCTTTTAATAAAATGTGAAAGAGTCAAAATTGTAACAATTCCTCGAGAAATAGATTATAGAATTAGATGTAAAGCGCGTTTGCGAACTGCACTGCCCGAAATTTACCTAACCTTTTTTTTAAACATGGTAGGTACACCTCATAACTTTGTCCCTGTTAAGCCACCCAATATGGCAGTAGAGGGTTCACCACAACAGTTCAGCGTCGTTCGTTCGTTCGTTTCAGCCGAAAGACGTCCACTGCTGGACAAAGGCCTCCCCCAAGGATTTCCACAAAGACCGGTCCTGCGCCGCTTGCATCCAGGTACTTCCCGCGACCTTCACCAGATCGTCGGTCCACCTAGTGGGAGGCCTGCCCACGCTACGTCTTCCAGCTCGTTTGATCTACCATTCCTCAAGTCTCGAAGCTGTTAATCTGATGCCGACGCTATTGGACTATTGCCGCTTCAAAATATAACTAAACAATAAAGATAAGTCGTCCCAGTGTGCGAGTTACCTTAATTGCACTATAATTTATAGTTCAAAGGTAATTTGTAGAGATGTTTGAGTGATGTGATACTGATTGCCTAGTGGACGGTCAAGGTTCGTGTGTGAATTATTCCTTTGAAAATTGTTGCTTATTATTTTTATGTGGTATATTTATCTGTTAGCCTCTGACGTATGTTTTTTCGTTATTAATGATAGCAGGGATTTATTATTTATCTTAAGAATTAAATATACAAGGTCGCCTATATGCAAGTAAACGCCGAAATATTCTCAATATTCATAAAAATTATCGAAAAAAAATCAGACCCCCGTCTGATTGTATTATTTTTCAAGTTTGTACTAAATACGGTATTTAGATTAAATCGATGGGTGCCTGGAATAAAGCCGCAATCGACAAAACGCAATTTTACAGGAGAAGAGATTTAGTGAAATTTTTGAATAATAACTAAACTACGAGGCGTATCCAAATGGTTTGTATATCAAACGATGCGTTATTTTTTCTGGAGTAACATATAATGTGCATAAGGTTATAGTGCTTAGAATATACCTTAAAAAAAGGTAGAAATACATATTGCCGCTTCATACTTTGAAAGTCGGTTCCGTAAGAGTCCATTGTGGTTTTATTCCGGTAAAAAGTGCAAAAGTAATCATACAGCAATAGTGCATTGCAGCGTTGTGCGCTGATCTGAAGGATGTATGGCGAATACAGTAATAGCGGTTTGCTTGAATTTAATGATCGACTTGGAAAATGTACTGGTGAATGCTGTGTACATTATATGTTCATATGGTCCGTATCAAAATGAGTACAAAGTTGAATATCTAGAGTGTTTCGTTAATATCTTTATATAAAGTAGTGGAATTCATTAGTACAAAATGATAATATTATAATATTACACGCTTTTGCCCGCGGCTTTTTCGTAGTTTAGAAGTTATCAATAATTTTGTAACTTTTTTTCAATTTCATGACCTAGTAGGCTTTAAAAAAACTTATCTTTATTTCGGGTTGACTTATCTCAGATTTCTTTATTTTGACAATATCGCTATTAATTGCAAATGTTTGAAAAAAATATTCACCTTCCTATCTTTGATGCAAGATTCAAAATTTTTGCTAGAAACATAAAAAATATGCTTTTAGCAGAACATTCTCAAAATTTCAACTTAAATGTTTAAATAATAAAAAATGAGAACTTTCATAGGTCTAAAATAATTTTAAAAACTGCGCAGTTTTCTGGACATTCATAATAATACAAAAAAAACATGTACTTAATAGGCCACTATTTTTGTAATCGCTCCACTAAAGTGGTAAGTCGCTAAATGTTTATGACTTTCTTAAAGTGAATTAATATGGGCAATCTTCTAAGTTTACATTACGTAGAACAGATTTAGAGACAATAACTGAACAGAACATGTTTTTATTCTCAGCAAGGAAGCTTTTGCCCTTTATCACACCTGGTGGAAACTGTGATCAGGCTAGAGGTGGGCGCCGATATAAAATTGGCCGGCGGCGGCGCGCCGACTTTTTGACCTCGGCGGCGGCGGCGTCGGCGGCGTGACCTTGTTTGACCTTTGTTCATCAGGTATTTTTTAAATCTGTTTTTTTAGTATCTGTCGTCAAGACTCAGGTGATTTGCAGTTGGTTGGAGTTAATATTTGGATAGCGGGTTTGGCTGAGATCAGGTTCTCGTGTATTTCCTAAAAGCGAGCGTACTAATGTGCCGATAAAAGTGCCCTTAACATGTATTTTTGAGCTCTTTGGGGAGGCACATAGTTAATGTTGGATTAGCCGACTATCGGTGGAATATTATATTCAGTTCTGTTTTATTTATATTTATAGTATTTCCATGTCATCCTACGGTCCAGGATTTTAATGCAGGTTGATTGCAGCAATGTGTAGAGGTCTAGATTGGCCGGAGGATAAGTTTCACGTCTTAAATGATAATATGGTGAGACTTCGGGGCTTAAAAACATGCACCACTTAGTCAGCTAAGCAGCTGACTTTGCAACAGTCTAGTCACTTTAAGATCACAGTTACATTTGAGGAATGCCGCAGCTTTCTGGTGTCTGGGCTACTTTACTAGTAGATGTTATAGAGTATCGGACCAAGTACAGAGTCCTCGGGTACTCCAGCTCTGCAGCTAAAAAGAGAAGATTTTGTCACCGAGTTTGATTTAAAACTGTCTGTCACTGAGATAAGAATCCATCAGCAGGTAGTAGAAATGTGCAAGAAGGTACTTTTTAATTTCATAGAGTAGTCCTTTATGATAAATCCAGGTGAAGCCGCAGCGAAAGCAGACGTACAGGATTCTTTCTTTTCCAAACGTACTGATTATGGTTGGTATGGTTTCTGCTAAAATTTATGGTCGGGTATACTATATTACATGAGTCATACTTAGGCAAGGGAATAAACGAGCAAGAATAATCCTTTTCCATAATTTTAACAATACAAATGTCAGATTAATTGAGCTATAAGAGAATTCGTTAGGCGACTTGCCAGCCTTTTGGATCATTTCCAAAGTTAAGAGACTTGCGAGGTTCTTCTCACTCAGTGTGGTCATTGTCAAGACCATGGACCTCATGGTGATCAGATCAAATGCAAGTGCTTTACGAGGGTCCATTTTGGCTATTTCTCTAGCTTAGCCCTCGATAGAGAGATCTCTTAGCGTTAGTTCTTTCGTTTCAGCCGAAAGACGTCCTTCGCCGCTCGCATCCAGGCACTTCCTGCGACCTTACCCAAATCGTCGGTCCACCTAGTGGGAGGCCTGCCCACGCTACGTTTTCCGGCTCGTGGTCGCCACTCAAAAATTTTACTGCCCCAGCGGCCATCAGCTCTACGAGATATGTGCCCCGCCCACTGCCACTTGATTTTAGCGATTCTGTGGGCTATGTCAGTCACTTTGTCCTCTTGCGTCTTTCGTCCTCAATAAGCGTAGTAGGAATCAATCTTCTACTTTGAACTTGGAGGGTAAGCGGAAACATGGCGGTCAACTCCTCAAATAGTCAAGTACAAAGATGTCCAGAAGCAGCATACGAAAAGATGCAAAATGAGCCCTCTCAAATCACAATGGGAAGGTTTGGTAGCACAGCACCTAGAATGCTGGGAGATTGTGTTGTGTAGAGGCGAGTCCGCGAATTCAACGAGCAGCGCACAACTGAACTCGACGCAAAACGCGATGATGTAAATCCCGTCCATCTGCCGCCATTCACTATAATTATGTTGGCGGTGTGCTCAGATACTCTCAATGTGCGAGGAGTTTGCCGTAAAGATCGGCTATGTAAGCCATCTTCGGGCGCACCAGCGCCGCTAATACAGCTAAGTCGAAGTGGTCACCATGACCGAAATTGGTCGGATGAATCATCATCATCAGTAGGAATCAAAGGCAGCCATAGCTGCAAGTCTCGGATCAAGTCCAATGCTTGATCTTATTCTTTTGATTGAATTGTGGATTTTTTGGATTATCCGTGTCAATGGGTTTAAATAAAATGGCTTGTCATGTAGCAAAGGTCTGAGATTTTTCTTGTCAAGAGGGACCGGCGCCTCTCGTGATCAATTATTTACTAGACCAATCAGTAACTTGAATAATGTACTTGATTAACTGTTAATATAGTTAATATTAAGTTATTCAATTAATTTATTAGTATATCTACGGCATTAAGTTCGCATTGTGTACCAATTTATATGGCATTAAAGAATTAATATTATAGTTAGTTCTTCTGTTATATGGTTTACTGATGGGTCAAAAATGAGCCCTAACGTAGGCTTTGGCGTGTATGGAGAGCAGCCGAAGCTTCGGCTATCTCAAAGCCTGGGTAAATTTGCCTCTATCTTTCAGGCAGAAGTCTACGCCATTATTGAATGTGCATTGAATATTTTCGCAGGTTAGCTTCCTAACCTGCGAAAAAATTATGCCAACCACATAATTTACATTAACTCAGACAGTCAGGCCGCGCTGATGGCCTTAAACTCCAACTTAATCACCTCAAAGTTGGTAGAAAACTGCATGAGTCGACTGAATACCCTAGGAAAACGTAACAGAGTAACGCTGAGATGGGTTCCAGGTCACGCGGGAATCGTGGACAGTGAAAATGCCGACGAACTGGCCAGAGCGGGAGCGGAGGGAACACAATATGGCCCAGAACCTTTTTGTGGCGTTCCCAAAAGTCTCGCTCGAATTACCCTGGAGAACATCTACTTAAACAAATCCTTTAAGGCATGGTCAGACACGCCAGGATTAACTCATTCCAAAGCTCTTATAAAAGCCTATGACAGAAAATGCTCTAAGCAGATCATAGGACTGAGTAGGATCAAAATGCGCATCTTAGTTCGAGTCTTCACTGAACACTGCAGCTTAAACAAGCACTTGTCCACTATGGGACTGTCCGAATCAAGAACGTGCAGGATGTGCCAAGAGGCAGATGAAACGCCACTACACATTCTCACGGACTGCGGACCTTTGATGCGCAAGCGGAGCTTACACCTGGGCAAACACATCATAATCTCACAAGATGTAAAACATATCGCCCCCCAAAAGATACTGCAATTCCTAATGGATGCAGGACTCGGAGGCGAACTGTAAGAAAAATAGCGGCGATCACAATAGATCGGTACCGGTCGCCGCAGTGATATTAGGACTTTATTGAACTAGAATAGCCGCTCAACTCAATAAAAAAATAGTTCTTCTGCGTTTGAAACACAAATTAGTACAGTATAGGAGAGGAATAAATTGCAAATAGTTTGTACAGTATCAGTATCGGCGCGCCGACAGCTGGTCGTCGGCGGCGGCGGCGTGAAAAAATTCGCGGCGGCGGCGGCGCGCCGGCGTGGCGCCCACCTCTAGATCAGGCTCAAGGTAGAAGGAAACTTCAACTAAAGAGAAACTATGGCTTCCTACCTCCAATGCCGAAACATATTGTTATTATAAATAAGCTTTAATGAACATAAACCAAATATCCCTCCTTCTTCTCTTCCTAAGTCCCCTTTATCTTCCTAAGTCTGTCGCCATAACAATAATGTTGACAGCATTACTGTGTTCCAGTCCAGCAGTTGTCAGGTAGGTACACAGCATTGCTGAATGTAAATCCAATCAACATATTTTTATTGCATAGAAGAACACCATGAAGTATTATTACTTAAGAAAGTTTAAAGAAATTGTACAAGTAGGTAATGTTTATTTAGACTTGGTACACATAGTTTGTTTCGGGGAACAAAGCCGCAATGGCCGTTACTTGTAGAAGTTTGAAATAAAACTTTTAACATTGAACATGCCACGATTATTCTGGTAAACAAATTTCCGGGAATAACGATTCAATATCCATAGTGCTTTTGGTAAATCAGCCAGTTTCAAAGATAAAATTCTGAAAAAAAATCACAAGGTGTATAGGGACCCCCAGATTACGAAAATCGCTTAATCGGAAAACTGCTGCTATGGCTATTGCGGCTTTATTCCAGGCACCCATCGAAATGTTTCCGAGGGATTAAGAGGTTAAAAAACATTTACACGACATTTTAAGGTTTTTTATCGATAATTTTAATGAATATTTAGAATACACAATACACTCGGCGTCAAAAAAATCTCACCTCTTGCGCCTGAATTATTAAGTAGTTAAATTTAGATAAAACTGCTTCTGTTTCGTCATAACCTACATACTTAATGATGTTTTCATTTCATCCAACAGGCAATTTTCAAACAAAAGCAAGTCTATATTGTTTGCTTCTTTTCAATCGAGTTGAATCGTAAAAGTAGACACTCGCATCTTCAGAGAAATCAAAGGCAAACATATTTTTATCGCAAAGGAGGCCCCTGAGACCGCGACAGCTATTCGCAATTCTATTGCAATTTCAGTATACTACTCCGAAAGTACGTACGTAGTTTCAGATCTATCCGTTATCGTCGCTCAAGCTGGCATCTTGCTGTGCGTGAGAGGGATGGCAACATTCGAAACTACGGATAACGTTTTTCGGAGTAACCCCGCAGATAGGGTTGCCAGGCCCAAAAACACAAAAACCGGACTAGCTGCTTAATTTGAAGCCACGATAGCCGAACGGTGAAGGGGTCGGACTGGCCGATTCGTAATCCGGGAACGCGGGTTCGGTCCTCGCCGCCGTTCGTCTATTGTGGTGAGCTCACTCGTGTCACAAGCATATTTAGCTTAGTACGAGGGGCTATCGGAAGTATTAGTAATTTTTGAAATAACAAAGTACTAGTAATCTTTAAAAAAATGGCTGAACATTTAACCCTAAAAGCCAGACATACCTTTTTTAAGCATGTCACGGGATGCAATGAGTTGCATGAGTGACCATTAACTATCATCTTCGAATCGGTAACCCAACATCCTGATACGCCCATGAGTGCTCGATATCATTCTGTTTTGACTTACGACACTAGCGCGGCAGCCACATAAAAAGCCTAACAAAAGATGGACAAGCCGGACAAGAGAATATTTTGGCCGGACAAGTCCGTAAAAAGTCGGACAGCTGGCAACCCTACCCGCAGAACCACATCTTGTTGTCGAATCAAACAGTCACCTTGAATACACACAGAAGATGCAGGGAATTGATTCCTTTGCGATATCTTAGTTCTTTACACATGGATAGGGATACGATTCGTTTGAATTTTGAAAGCATTTGGTTTTGAAACTGTTTGTATAAAGAAATAAGTCGGGTTATTTTTCGTGTAAGAATTTTGGGGGATTTTATTGTTGGTTTAAGTAAGAGTTTTTGGTTCAGAGTATTTGGTGAAATGCGGTTATTGTACTTATTGACTTTACCAAAGAATATTTTTCCACTATAGTTTTGTTTTTTGTGACATTTATTTTTCGAAAGGCTATCTTTGTTTTTGTAACCTTAAAAAAATGCCTATCTACCAATATAGTGCTTTATTTATTTACAAGTACCACGCATTTCTCTCGATTTACCTACTTAATTGTCAAAAACTTATTTGAGTAGGTAATAATATGGCGCAATGAAAATAATTGTTACCTAAGTAACATACCTACTTTTCGATATGGTTACAACCCTATTTTTAATCTTTGAAAATAACCACCAACGGATAAAAGCCAATAACTCACGAATTTAAAACCATTTAAAAACTTTACCCGTAAATTTTCCGCATAAAAAAAACAATCTGAATAGTTCCAACTATCATAAAATTGCTGCAATCATTGATAGTTCACACATTTCTGCATTTTGTACCTGAAAGGCCTTCGCGTTTTGCACTGAAAGCTTTTTGTAATTAAAAAGTTAGGCTGTGGGTGGGTACACTAGCTCGTTTTTAGTTTATGCTAGATTAAATTAAAAAGTTTTTAAAAATTTGTATCACCCCACTTTTCCTTTTTCAAGTAAAAAAGTTCAAACCAGTATACTTACTTTAATGGAAAACGAATAAACTACTTGGACTGTGTTGTCACACTAATATTATAAAGGCGAAAGTTTGTGAGTGTGTATGTTTGTTACTTCTTCACGTCTAAACGGTTGAAGCGATTTTAATAAAATTTGATATGGAGTTAGCTGACACCCTGGATTAACACATAGGCTATGTTTTACCGCGGGGGTACAGCTAGTAGAATATAAAAATAAAGCACACTAATAACCATGGCTTAAGCTTTTTAGATGAAGATTGTTATGTCATATTTGCAACAAAGTTTCTGTATGACCTTGTGGATCTACAAACTCAATCATTGAGGTATTTCTGGAAAGTTCTTGATAATCAGCTACCATTTTTAGCTGAGTAATAGTGAGTAAGTTCTTGCTATTCGGCTACAACTTTTAGCTGAGTAGTGGCAAACGGCAATAGATGAGGCAGAAGTGGCACTTTGCAGCTGTCACTTCTGCGGCAGTTGGCGGTTGAATGCAGCAGTTACTGCTACGGTAAGGAAGGCAAAGAAATCCATGAAGGGACACGACGAATCAGGAAAGACAGCTAACCCGGCGAACTCTGTACCGCATAGCTATGTTCGTCAGAAATAATGTAGAATTCTAAGGGTGAAAGATTTTTTTTTAATTGGTCCAGTAGTTTTGAAGTATAGACTTCATTGAAAAATCTTTCCTCTTTATAATATTAGTGTAATGTGTATAAATTAATAATGTCTGAATGTATGTAATGTAATGGAAGCCGCGTACCGGAAAACGCAGAATGGGACGTCCACCTACAAGGTGGACCGACGACATCGTAAAGGTAGCAGGGAAGCGCTGGACGCAGGCTGCTACCAATCGATCAACGTGGAAAGCATTAGGGGAGGCCTATGTTCAGCAGTGGACGTCCTATGGCTGAAATGATGATGATGATGATGATGAATAATGTCTTCCTGTACATAAATAAAAAGTTAACAAAACATTTTTTCACCTGAAAGTGTCCATTCTATTGCAAAACAACACGGTTTCGCAGACAAATCTGATGAATACTTTATTATCATGCAATCTAGCGTGCACTGCTGGAATAAAGAGACGGTGTTGGTATAGCTAAACAAGACTTGGTAGGTGTACTGTCTCATTTGAAAATCTGCTTTACTATCCAATACTATGCTAGGCCACAAGATGGACCGACGACATCGTAAAGGTAGCAGGAAAGCGCTGGGCGCCGGCCGCTACCAACCGGGTAACATGGAAAGCATTGGGGGAGGCCTATGTTCAGCAGTGGACGTCCTATGGCTGAGATAATGATGATGATGATGACTAAGTATGCTAGAAAAAGCTACGATCTACTTTATCATGATATAATATACAATAGCCATCACAGACATTATGCTAAGAAACAATCAGAATGCGACAGTTAAATAAAGGGACAGTAGCCGACCGGAGTCGTTCGTGTTCCGAGGAATACGCTCTAAGCCGACCGGCTTCTGACGCATGCTCGCGCATCCGTCCGGATTGAAATATCACTTAATTAGTTGTAAGCAATTACGACTCTAAGAACTGTTAATAAAATACTATTTTCTTTATGGCCGTGTAAGTGCGCTCCGACGCGCGCCGGTCAATGGGAACGCAGCGACAACGCGTCGCACCGCCGCCACAAAGCATCGTGTGCTTTGGCTCTAAAAAGATTAGATCTCTGGCTTACAACACATTTACAACCTTATAATGCCTACGTATATTGAATGGTACTACTGCCATTAGTTATGCTGTGGTGTCATTTTATTTAATGTTTCAGACTGTAAGCAAATTTAAGTTTAAAGTTGTGACTGTACATTATTTTTATCGTTGAATGTATGTTTCAGTGTAGCAATGTGGACGGTTGCAATTTAGTACTGTGATAATGTAAATTTATACATTTTGTCTTTAAATAAGTTACTGGTGCAAATTTTGTGTAAGTGACTGAAAACAAGGCTTCAGCATAGTGGGTAGCGTTTGTCCATCTATGGTCAATTTCGATCTATGGTCCAACCGTCACTATTTATACTTATATTATTTAGTATTTAGGCCCTTTCCAGAACACCTCCTTAAATAAAGTTTACCCTTTGGGTCTGGACAACATTATTTTATCTGTCTGTCTCAGTGACCTTTGTCATCAGTTAGCCTAGGCGCAGACCATCGATTTTTCGTCGGCCGATAGTTTAGTCGGGCAGTTGATCAGTATGGGCATGTATGGAAGTGCGCACATTACACCGATTCGATTGGGCCGATTCTTCATACAATTTAAAATCCGGCACAACTATCGGCCAACTAAAAGTCGGTGGTCTGCGCCTAGTCTTAAGGTTTGAAAATATCGTCAAAAACACCTTCATAGCATACCTACAGAGATTCTTGCATTTATTATATTGGTTTTAGTTATGCTAAACATATCAATATGGCGCCCACATTACTACACTATATTCACAAAAATACCGCCATAGAATACAATAATTATGTAACTTTTGTCGTTCAAAACCACAATGCCTGTGACATCTGACATCGGGCGAGACGACTTCTGGTTTTGACGCGCGTATAATTGACGTCAGATTAACGCTGCGGCTGTTCCGATTCAATATTCAAATGTTAAGTGACATTACAGTATAGTTAATATTGTGCTTTTGTAAAGGAAAATGTTAATTTTTGGAACGTCTCTGAAAATAGGTTACTTTTTATTCGAGTCTTCATCCGTTGCAACATACTCGTAAGTCTGAAAAGGTACCTATTAATCCTTCAAGGCCCGCGAATCTAGACACAATAGATAATCAATTGTGATGACATTAATTAATGCCGTCTGGGACTCAAGCGGTCATCAATGCCTAATTTTTAAGTGACCCCTATGGTAACGATTTTTTTTTCCAACAGGAATTTGGTTTTCATAAAGGTCACATAAAAATTAGGAATTGATTGTGAAAACGGGCGTAAGTAAATTATAAATAACTTTAAAAAAAAAATCTAAAATAAGTTGAGGTAGATTTTTTCGAGAACGTTAGATTTTCATTCGAATACCCCCCTAAAATGTAACTAATTAGTAACAGGAAAGGCAACAACGCTTAACGAACACGCCTATCAGACTTCATATCACGAAAATAATGAAACAAATAAATCAGTTAAGATAATCTCGCCGTTAGTGGGAACCGTACCGTAAACGCCATAATAACCGTTTAGGTAATGGACGTATAATGTAGCAGTTGGAAATTGACTACATTACCCACGTAGAGTTACGTAGTTGTTAGAGTTAACACCCAAACTTTTTGGTCATATGGACAATGTGGACATGAGAGAGAAAGTGAGCAAAAAGTTAAAAATAAGCTGTGTTAATTATCTCATTTAATATTGTTGAAATCAAATATTTATTTCAAATCAAACACACGAAAAATGTATCAAGTCTATAAATGTGAAAGGTCACTAATTGACTGACTCACTCATCACGAAATCTCAGAAATTTAGTGTTAAAAGTCTCAAATTTTGCATAGGAGTTCGTTTTACTAACCGACTTCAAAAAAGGAGGAGGTTATAACGTAGGTGCTCACTAAGAACGGATTTTACGAAACTCCATCCTTAAGAGGATAAAACGGGATCCACGCGTACGAAGTCGCGGGCTGCCGCTAGTTTAAAATATTTTAAATATTTCTATTTTGCAGTTGTTTTTGTACGACTAGTGTTCAAAAAATCTAACTACAAGGGAGAACATTTACTTCTCTGAGACAGCTGGCAGTTGGAAAAACGAAAACTCACTTTTCAAAGTTGCATTGTTGCAAACTAACATTGATGCAAACACGCAACAGTTATTTTCTATGTTTTATAAAACCAACTGGTACAAAGATCATTATTACGGACAGTTAGTTTTCAGTTCTCTCTATATTAAATTTTGTGCTTACACTTCCCACGCTGGCCAGACGGGGAGGCATAGGATATAGGCTATAGGCATCCGTGTGCAGTTTTGTTTGGGTCTGCCATCGGACGCGTCCCCTTTGCGCATAGCGCGAACAAAAACCAAGTGCGTGGCAGGTTTCGTCAACTCGGCGGACCTGAGTAACTCAACTAACCCAAGAAAATGTTCACACAATCCCCTGCCCACAATTGAGTGGGCCCTCGACTATCTATATTTTCCTGGGCTACGATGTAGGCGACATCTTTAAAAACCCTCACAGGCTGGGGCTGACGGGGCTCCGATGGACACAGTCAGGTTTTAGTGGATAGCGGGGGCCTTTAGTGAGCAGCTATATAACCCACTGCCTGTCCACATTGACCAATACCCATGCGAAAAGCACTTCCTGACGTAAAAAACCAAGCTTTTCCCCTTATTAATAAAAAGTTACACCCAGAATGAACAATGTATTAAAATACATCTTCTTCTTTTCGTGCCGACAACAAACCTACACAGTGTCAGTCCAGAACTCCGCCACAAGAGTGGCGTTGTCAGCAGCACTCATCAAATCCTCCTGAGTGCAGTTGCTCGGGCACTCAGGGTATGACATCAGGTGCTTCATCGACTGGGGAACAAAACCGCAACTGCACTCCATGTATAAGCATTCAAGAATCCTCACCTAACCAGATCGTCTATACTACAGCCAACCTGCGTCCGAAGTCTATTTAAAGACTTCCAGGTAAGAAAGATTAAAATAACATTTCCATAATACTTAAATGTCAATTTAAACCAGCAAGTGCAACCATGGTGTAATTTTTATTAATAAGGGGTACGAGAATAGGCATAGAATACAATCATCATCATCATCATCATCTCAGCCATAGGACGTCCACAGCTGAACATAGGCCTCCCCCAATGCTTTCCATGTTGCCCGGTTGGTAGAAATAGGTAGGTTGATAGAATACAATATCAAAACTTAAATGCCCCGATACCCTTCACCCCTCGGTATAAACTAACACTCGTATTATTAGACTACCCGAAGGTCGGGATACATCATTGATGGATGCAGACGATCAATACCATGTGGGGGGTTCGCACGTGCATTGCCTATGTATGAGCTTATTGACGTAGTTTGATGCGGTGTTTTTAATAGTTTTTGAAAGATATACGTCAATCGTGTTTAGAATATGATTGTGAAACTTGAAATAAGTTGACTGCTTTATATGGAACTACCACACCTTTGTCCAGCAGTGGACGTCATTTGGCTGCAGAAGCGAACAAACAACACCTTTTCCTTGCCGGAATGTTGTGACTAGGCTATGGAGAAAATTTAAAGTGTGTTTTACGCTCTGAGTCAAAGTAGACTATGATGGAAAGTAGAATAACCCAAAACGGATATTATAGTTAAAAGTGGTTAGTTTTCAGGTTTTAAAATCTTTATCAAAACTAGTTTTAAATTACATAACAATTTAGTCATGAAAATGTAAAAATTTCGTCAATTTTGAAATCTTAGATGTCGGATACTAAAATTCGTCTTCAAAATTACCTAGTCAAAACCCTGATGACGTCACAATCGTCATCTATTTTGAAACTTACCTATCTAAAATGTCGAACACAAAAACGAGCATAATTCGTCCATTCGTTCGTTTCAGCCAAATGACGTCAACTGCTGGACAAAAGGCCTTCCCCAAATATTTCCAAAGCGACCGGTCCTACGCGGCCCGCATCCAGGCTCTTCCCGCGACCTTCGCCAGATCGTCGGTCATAATATTAGTTAAGCGCCAATAAAATTGGCCCATAACCCATTATAGCGAGATAGCAGAATCTATTTGTTTTTGTTATCATAAAAACCCAGTAGCCACTCCCAATATAATGGCCAATCGATATCAATATCTCGCAATCAAATCGACAAATTAATGTGTCAAGGTTACCCAAACCTGGCCCATTCTCTGCCAAATCTGCACCATGATAGCGTTTTTGGTCAGTGAAGCCACAGTTAAAATAAGAATAGTAGGATTACATTAAACACATTCTTAAAATACCTATTAGGTATATCGTATTCGGGAAGTCTATGGTCATAATTCTGGAACTTCAGACTTTATGAACCTTCTCTGATGGTCGATAAAGATAGAAGGTCGATAAAGTTAATTCGATTGTCGAAGAAAAGTATCCCGCTTTTTTTTGGATAATCAGATTATAAAGGACTGGAATATAAATTCGCAATTCATATTACGGGTTTCCCTAGGAATCATTTAGATCTTTTAGACTCTTGAGTTGCCAGTTCAATTTCAAGAATTACCTACGAGTAAGATTACAGAGACATCAATTATGGAGTAACTTCAACTCATACGATGCATAAAGTGAGGAAATCTGATAAACAAATAAACACACAATGAAGGAAAAAAAATAACTGTATTTATTTGTATATTATGCAAAAATTATATTAGTTTGACCTACATTCTGGAAATTCGAACAGAGTTAAGTTACTGCTTTATTTCCACTGTGGTCATATCATATTCGCCCAGCACAACTGGATCGATGGATGGTTATTGGAAGAGGGCCAAATTAAAAAAGTTTCCTCAGCCTGCCCTCATAATAAGGCAGGTATTTGATCAGTATATTAGTTGCGTACTCCCTGGCCCACTGATGTCTCTATCAGCCTCTTTGGTTCCTCCTTAGTCATCTTCATTAGGGACTGAGGACAGGCATTTTGTTGTGAAATATAACAACTTGAGGATATTTACGGCAGCAGGTTTCAATCTCATTGGAGGTGCGATCACGAGATTTTATACTTTTAGACTCTACTAGCGGCCGCCCGCGACTTCGTACGCGTGGATCCCGTTTTCCCTCTTAGGGGTGGATTTTCGTAAAATCCTTTCTTAGCGGATGCCTACCTCATAACATCTACCTGCATGCCATATTTCAGCCCGATCCGCCCAGTGGTTTGGGCTGTGCGTTCATAGATCACTATGTCAGTCAGTCACCTTTGAGTTATATTTAATTAGAAGTTAGTGTTATAGTTACTAGAGTGCATGTGTGTTTATGTGATACTAATAAATATTTACTAGTGTCCCGCTACGAATTCGCATAGGTGTTAAACTAATAACAAACCTTCATCTTGAACCACTCTATTAAAAAAACCACATCCAAATCCGTTGCGTAGTTTTAAAGATTTAAGCATACATAGGGACAGACAGTGAAACTTTGTTTTATATTACTTATGTAGTGTTAGTGATGTAGGTACGTTTATTTGTGACTCATAAAATACCATAGAACAAGCTGTACTTTATGGAGACTAAGTAAAAACACTAAGCTCAAGTTTATAGATAGGTATAGCATGGGATTCAAAAGTATCCCGTACGTCATTGGCATTTTAATCACAAATCTTCAGTTGGTCTGTTTTACTTGGCAGTAGCAAATAAATTGTTATGTTACGATCCGTATTTTCTACTTTTATCACTATTAAGCTCGTAGAAGCTCACTACGAAGCACAGACATAACTTATCTACAAATTGACCTGGATTCTAGACCGCATGCATTCTTTATCAGATCGTCCGTCCATCAGGCCAAGTTGCAAGGCCAAGGCCGTGCCAAGCTGCCAGTGCACTTGAGAATCTGTCTTCCATATCAGTTGTTTTAGTTTTAGCTATCTAGAATCTGTGTAGTCGTTAGGTTTTGCAAGTAGGTAAGGACGGTTTTTGTTCTCGTAAATGTTAGAGTTTTTGTTCTTTAGATTTGCTTTTTATGATGTTTTAGGTTAAAAGTCAAGGCTTTAGGTACTTATTAGATGTGGTCAGGTCCGGTTAATTTAGTAGAATCTAATGTCTTTTTTAAACGGACTCAGGTCAAGTTGTAGCATAGTAATGAGCAGTGCCTGGCAAATATACTTGACGATGGCTTATTGTTGCAAGCATAAATGTCTAGAAATGCTTGCAACGTCATTATTATCAATATCTACTTCGTAAGAAGATGTAATTATAAACATCAATATTAGTCAGTATTATTTTTTTCAATATAGGAAATTAATTGGGTCGTCATCACTTAAACGTTATCTATACTTACTAATATTATAAAGCTGAAGAGTTTGTTTGTTTGTTTACTTGAACGCGCTAATCTCCGGAACTACTGGTCCGATTTGAAAAATTCTTTCAGTGTTTGAGGAAGGCTATACAACATCACGCTACGATCAATAGGAGCAGAGCAATAATGAAAAATTTTGCGAAAACGGGTTTTCACGCGTAGGTACGAAGTCGCGGGCACAGCTAGTGAGGCATAGAAATACTTTCAATGGCAGATCTATAAATACACGAAGGACTACCCACGGTGGTAGAAAGTAAACAGTTGATTAAATAATAAACAATCTCTAGCACAATATACGAGTAATAGTAAAAGGAATCCCTCCAAATCTCTAGCATGCAAGGAAATATCGCGCCAACCTTAATAAAGAATCGACTACTTCAAGTCCAATTGGGCAGCAAGGGCGAAACGCTTATAAGGAAAACGGGGGAATCCCTTTAGTACCGAACAGCACATCAGACCATACAATTTTGTCGCAAAATAGCACGTATTACAACTGAATAAGATACAGAAGTGTAAAGCTTGATGTGACGGCTGTACCTAAATCCGGACTCGACAACTTTTTACGGTCCCCTCTCTATTCCTACCCTATAAAATGGTATTGGATTTTTATATTCTTTGAGAGATATAGATAAAGTTTGAAGAAATTGTTACCTAGTTCGGAGGTCAAAGTTTGATTGTGTATTTAGCTCAGTTTTGGCGTTATATTTTATTTTTATGAAGTCCGTAAGGTCTAAAAACCTAAAAATACATTAATTTCATACGTAGGTACTTTTTTTGTCTGTAATATTTTTTAATGGAAAATTTAGTTTCCTCTTTGTTCTTTTTGAATCCGGTGACTGTCTTTAGAAGCTTTTTGCCACACAATTATTAAAAAGTTAACACCTATACTCTATTATTTACATTAATTTAAAACAAATATCAACTAAATACCCACTGAACTAATAAAATTTCAACTTGAATTTCCCACTTTACCGTTCACTATCCTTTGATCGAAAGCCAATAACAAATTAAAACTTTTCAATTTTAAAAATATACCTACCTCCTCAAAAATCAAATCACCAAAGCTATTAAAACAAACTTAGATTTAAGCTACCTGAGTAAGTTTGTGAACACCTTAATGACTATTTAATTTATATCATTTCTACGATTTGTAGAAAGGAAATTACAAAATAATTTGTCACGAAAACAACGCATTTTTAAGGTTTTTAACGAAGGAATCAATTTTTGGTATTGTTATCACTGATAACTTATCAGATTATACCAGCCGGTGATAGTTCAATACAAAAAGTTATAAAGTTCTGAAAGTGAGGTTCCATTTAATTGATGAAACTAAATGAAAATACGTTTATTTTTGTTGATGATTTGTTTACGTTATTTCAAAAACCTTTGATGTATTAAGAAATAACATAGTTCCTCGTATAACTATGTAAAGTGACGTGAAAAATTCTACAAAATATTATGTCAATAACTTTATAATAATGAAAGTTTTAGCTACAGAGTTTTAACTGGATTCAATATAAAAGTGGATGAATGACTCACAATCTATGAAACTGTGTCATAATTAGAAAATACTATTAATAAAGATTATTTTATCGGTAAAATTGTTCTCATGAACGTAAATTTCGATGTTGGAGCCAACTAGCGGCGCAATAATTTTTCATCTGTCCATAAACGCATTCTTGTGGATTGGCTGCTTTTACACCGTATCGTATCGTCATATTTTATCGTTCGTGGGCAATGAATGATTGGCTTATTGTCATTTGCCACAAAGTCGATTCGTCACCAAAAAGGCAGGTGTAAATTCGTTACACTTTTACTTTATGGAACTTACAAAAGTGTGAAGAATCGACTGTGGCAAATCAACAATAACCCCTCAAGGAAATAGGGAATACCAGAAATAAGAAGTCTTAAGAGATAATGATATTCTAATCTTATGGGAATTGAATGAAAACTGGTATATGAAATACTATGAAATGCATGATCTTAGTACATGGAATCCAGTTTCAAAGGTAAAAAATGAAGATTAAACAATTTAAAGCGCGTTCTAAGTTAGTTTTAAGCGTTTTCGAAAAAAAATTATACTTATCACTTTGGTGTGATTATCGCTCATAAGGCGTTGTTCACACAGCTATAAAGGGCAATAGGCGTCATAAACTAAACACAGCAGTAAACAAGCCGTTAAAATTGGTCGGATTAAGCTGTGTACACATCGATAAGGCGTTTGGGAGGCTAGAGGTTGCAGCAGAAATATCCGAAAAAGGTTAGAAGTAAGCAATAACTTACTAATAATGGAAGGCACTGATGTAGTAAGATATTTCAGAAAAAGATGTTTTGTGCCCATGTTTTGGTATAGTAGGACTAACCCAACTCTTCCCGTAGATGTTGTAAGACTAAGGGACAAAGAGCGAAACCAAATTCTCAATTGGCCTCTGGTAAATTGAAGAGGGACGTGTTCCTGCAATGGAGACTAAATGACCTGCTAATGACGATGAAGAAACTCGTGAAGCCAATCTATCACGCAAAATGTTGAATAACTCATTTGTTACCGATCTTGTTCCTAGTGAATGGGGAAAATTCCACTCTTTATGGTTTTACAGTCTTATTGTTAGTCTGTATAACGGGACTATTCCCACCTCTCGTTCTCACCGCTGCAATTCCTGTGTAGCCAGGATCTACAGCTTGACCGCCAATAAAAACCCAACCAGTGAAGGTCAAGTTTGTCCCGGGAGAAAGTTGACCTTCACTGGTTGGGTTTCATCCAATCACAGAAACTGTCATTGGACCCGCAAAAAAAAATCAGTCTGTATTTTGCAGCTAATCCAATCCTATGCAAAAGCAAAAGAAAAGTACTTAAACCTCACCCAAACTATGAGATAAATCTAATGCTGCTTTTACACTGCGCGGAAATTAGCCAAGTCAAGTCAAAAAAACAGTGGGGTAGGGATGAAAAATGAATGAATTTCATCCCCACTCCTCTGTTTTTTTGACTTGACTCGGCTAATTTCCGCATAGTGTAAATCCGCCATAAATATACTCAACTCATTTGAAAACCACATGCATTTGGGCTTCAGTTTTATTTCTTCTTTTATTTTATATTCCCATTCCTAGAATTAAACGTGTTAATTAACCCCAGAGCTGAAACCCAGTACATTTTTAAACCTAATTAACCTGCTTATATTCACAAACCTGGGGCGTCAATAGAGAACAACCCCGAAACGTATTTACAGAACAAATAAATATTCATAAACAGGCAGGTACTGCATTGCAGGCAGGTGAGCCAACGTGTGGTGTGGTGCATTCATAAATGTTGCATGCTGACCACCCCATTCTGGACTCTTTATCGCTCGTCATAAAAGTTATATTGCTGTGCGGAAACGTGGAGATACAGGGTGGATTTCTTATTTGGCTGCGAACATAATTCGGACATGACGAGTTATAGCGAACGTTAAGAGCGATTTGACATATTAAAAGCGGGGTTTTCAGGAAAGTTATTTAAGAAACTGTCATGACTTTAGCTCAAAGAAAGAGCATTTTACTGTTTATTTTCCTAGCGCCGAAAGATGGCGCTGTGTGCAAAGTGAATCGCGGTAGTGAATTCTTAATAAATGTGCTTAATATGACGTACTTATAAATAAAGTTTTTTATTAATAAACTGTGCTTAACTCACCTCCACTGCTACCACCGCATTTGGATCTGAAACAAATGATGGTTAATTTATAATTATTTGAATTTTTACTGTTACCAAAAATGCCCAACTACAACATTGTGTAAAACACTAGTTTAACAAAAAGAGTAACGGTAACATTGGACCATACAAAATTCCTGATATAAAGTTAAATACTCATTTTAATACAGAGTTTGATTTTTGTTCTAAAATAAAAGCTTGATGGTTCATTTCATTCTCAGAATAGTATAAAATCTGTCAATATTGACTGCATTATATTGAAAAGACTGCGAGTCGAATTCAACTTATAGCAAAATTCATTCTACCAAACCGCTCATTTTAAAACCAATTGTTGATATTTTGGTAAAACTGATATTTTATTTTCAACACTTTTCTATAAAATGTTTTCGTTAATGCTTTTGGAAAATGGCCGTTGAAATGTTGTGAATTTTCGTAAAACGTTTTATGTGGACAAAAGCGCGGACAGGTTGGATTATACGCCATCAAGTTTGAAAGGTTTAGTTTTATGATATAGATTGTTCAATTAAAATCGGATTTAAATGTTATATTTCCGATAGGGTTTTTCTTTCATCTATTTTCAGACTGAATATCGAAATTTGCTCAATTCTATACGAATAGTAACATTTATTTTATTTATTTCGCGATTAAAAATTGAATGTACGCTAAATTCTATTCAAACTGACAACCGTAACAGATTTAAGGACGTGGCACACTTATCATACCGGAAAGGGATCGTAACCGTATCTACTCGAATCTAACGCCCGGCTTCAAAACATTACTATGAGGTCTCACAGTGCGCGTGGACGCACAGGGTGACACACAAACCAATCACAGAGCTCTATACGACGCTGTGCGTTCGATTTTCTGATTTACTGTGTGCAAGTATCGTTTGTGAATACGGGCGTAAAAGTGTCTTACCTAAATCCTCTTGAGGTTTTTCTAGACACTAATTGTTCTCTACAAAATTATAATAAAATTCGTTAAATCGCTATTAATAAATCAATTGATTCTAAGTATCCACACTCTATTTGAGATCTTTATTTAAAAAAAGTTTTACCAAGTGGCATTTAATTTATTACTTATTCCTTTCCTTCTATTAAGAAGTCGGCCCTCAACGTACTAACCGTGGGAAATGCCTCATGGCTTCATTATGGTGTCATTCGTACCCTTATATTATCACGTGGGAAAATATTTTCTTTACGCGCATAATAAGAGGGTGAGTAGTAAATGAACAGTAGTAATATTCTTTTCTACTATTTTTGTATGTAGGACAGACGACCTCATAAAGGTAGCTAGGAGGCGCTGGATGCAGGCCGCTACCAATCGGTCAATCTGATGATGATCTTTGTATTTGAAAATATTTCATAAGTGGAATGATTGATTTGCTATCTATAAAACAATAAAATAATGTCTATATTATCTTATCTTATCTGAAAACCTCCTTCCCTTATTCTACACATTCAAGTAAGCTTTCTTAGGGTTGTTCCCATGTCTAAAAATTAATTCAACAGCTTAAGGCGTGAAAACGAATGATATTGTTTCAGAATTACAAAATCCGAATGACAGTCCCGTATTGAGCTAATTATAATATGCTTTAGTGGATTGTAACAAATAAGTGTTGGTAGCGGTTCTCGCACTAGGTATCCAATATCCTCTGGTGCCGCCATAGAACTTTACGCAGCTAAAATCGTTTATTGATATTAAAAGCCTGCCAATACGAGTATTCTGCATGTGACAAACACTTATAGCTTTCATTTTAGCAATTTCGAAAAACAAATACGATGTTAGAAAAAATATGGAAGCAGAGGCTCGATCCAGGTTTATTTCAAAGGTTGTATTTGTCCGTCTTTGTAATCTGAAATGGTTGAATCAGACCATCCAGATAGATGCTCAAAAGTAATAATTTCTCGAACCAGGTTAAAATAAGTCTAATGCCCTAAATAATCAAAAAGACTTATTTTCATGGTTATTGATGAACAATTGCATTCATTGTTACATTTTTGAATACGTCACACAAAGAAAAACATAAAACTTCAGCCAAACCTACGCGTGCAGATGACGTCAGGGATTGCGATGGCGATCACTGCGCGTACATAGATCGCCGCGATCAATGACAGGACGCGTTGATAGTACACGACATCTGAACGCCATCGCCGTCGCCATCGCGCACGCAGGCCGAACCTTAATCGATTCCTAAGCTAGTAATAGAGATGAAACGGATATCCGGTAACTATCCGGTAGGCCGGATATCCGGCCTAAATTTACTATCCGGCCGGATACCGGATAGTAACTCACTATCCGGCCGGATACCGGATATTAAAAAACTACGACAATTTCCTATGAATCAAATGAAATACATTAATCTTTGAGCTAAATATCAATAAAATGGCTTATAATAATGACGGCTTTTATTTAAAGTCCAAAAAGTTACAAAAAAGCCATATTAAGGCCTTTCAAAAAACTAATTTCTTTTTCTGGGCTATTCACTCTAATGACGAATACATAAATACATAGTAAATATCTGTTAATGTCGAAATATTGCCAAATAAAATAGGCGATTTTTTTTTCACTGATGGTCTGATGATATAATGCAGTTCAGTCAGATTACGCAGCAAGTAAACTAATTTAATTTTCGCTATTCAATCACACACTCATGATGGCAACCGAAATCGCCCGAATTGATCTGCCCCTTAGACAAGTGGCAAAATCTGACATTCTATTCGGACGGATTCGATTTTGAAAAGTGTAACTAGTCTAGTCTACTTAACCCATCAAAAACAATACTTGTCAAAAAAACCAAGTCTCGCAACTCAGTTGTTCTACGGTAAAAAGTTGTGAGATCCATGTAATACCAAGTCCAGGCCAGGAAATCTTTAACGTTTTACATAAATATATTGACTTGGCCATCGCACTAAATAATTTAATTTACACGTGTTTTCATGCGATGGCCAAGTCAATATATTTATGTAAAACGTTAAAGATTTCCTGGCCTGGACTTGGTATTACATGGATCTCACAACTTTTTACCGTAGAACAACTGAGTTGCGAGACTTGGTTTTTTTGACAAGTATTGTTTTTGATGGGATCTCATTTCTTTTTGTATTTTGTAGACAGCAGTTATGTATCTAGAAAACTGGACCGAAATTGAAAAATTTTACTCGACTTGGCGGTTGCACTACCGTGCCCCCAAATATCATTTCTTTTTGTATTTTGTAGACAGCAGTTATGTATCTAGAAAACTGGACCGAAATTGAAAAATTTTACTCGACTTGGCGGTTGCACTACCGTGCCCCCAAATATTTTAGTTTTTCCTTGATTCATACACCAAACACTACTTATATTCCAAATTTGAAGCTTCTAGGTCTGCTAGAAGTGCCTTAGAGTTTTGATGATCGGTGAGTCAGTGAGTCAGTGAGTCAGTCAGTGAGTGACAAAATTAAGTAACTTTGACCCGTTATAATTCTTAAACTACTGGTTCAAATTGAATGAAATTTTAAATATAACGTGTCTTTACAATGCCTGCATAGCTAATGAAAATTCAGCCTTCTAGTTTTATCCACAACGAAGTTACAGGCGGTCGAAAATGGCCTGAATTGCTTCGAGAAAAGGATGGTACGGCCGTGCCGCTTTTTTGCTCGACTTGGTGGGGGCACTGCCGTGCCCCCAGATAGACCCACTGATCGCGTTCGAAGCACCTTTGCGGTGCTAAACTCGTCACTACATGCAACGAGACAATGGGCCAACTATCCGGCCGCCGGATATCCGGCTATCCGGCCTAGCAGCTGGCCGGATATCCGGTATCCGGTATCCGGCCAAACCACTATCCGTTTCATCTCTAGCTAGTAACCAAAATCTATACTTATAATAAATCTGTAGAGGTGTCAATTCTGTACATGAAATATATTTTCAAAATAACTATCAGGGGGTGATAAGTGATCGATACTGATACCAAAAATGCAATCAGTAAAATTTTTGTCTGTCTGTCTGTCCGTCTGTATGTTCCTTATAGAAACAAAAACTACTCGACCGATTTTAACGAAACTTGGTACAATTGTTCTTCGTACTCCTGGGCAGGTTATAGTATACTTAGGAATTCCCACGGGAACGGGAATTAGCAGGAAAATCCTTTTGTATGAAAAATCTAAACCGCTTAAGTTAGACGCTTGAAATTTGGCATGCAGATAATGTATCTTAGTAAACTTAAAGCTTAGTTACAACAGGATATTGCAAAATTCCCACGGGAACGGTAGGTAATAAGCGGAAAAATCCTTTTGTTTGAAAAATCTAAACCGCTTAATTTAGACGCTTGAAATTTGGCTTGCAGGTATCTTAGTAAACTAAAAGCTTAGTTACAACAGGATATTGCAAAATTCTTACGGGAACGGGAGTTAGCGGGATAAAACCTTTGTATGAAAAAATCTAAACCGCGTAAGATAGATGAAGGGGGTAAAACGGGATCCACGCGTACGAAGTCGCGGGCGGCCGCTAGTAATATAATAATAGCGACCTTCTCTTCACTGTAATGTTACCTATCTAATATTAGCATTATTATTCTTGTTTTTGCATTCGATTTGAATATCACTTTAAAACAAAAACTGCGAACAAGAAACAAGACGCACTTGAATAAATAATGGTTATGTTAACGCACACACATGTAAATAATGATCTAGTGTGGCAGGGCTGTGCAATTCTAAGACTGACCTTACTTTAACCGTATTTATAACCATAACCGGTGTTTTTGTGTGGAGTTTAACAGACTTTTGAAGTTTGTGAAGTTAAAGTAAGATGGTGCAGTCCAGGCATAATAGGTATTTGAGTAGGAAGATAGCTGACAGCTGAACGAAAAAATGTTTTTTTTTTTAATCTACACTGAGGAAGCTATTTAATTGGCCTGCATGTCACGTGATGATAAGTAATGATTAAGCCGGTGGAAGTGAGACTGACCCTGAATCCTCAACCACTGAAGAACTGGCTATATACCTCAACTGCCAGAACACAACAATGCGATAGAATTATGTAAGAAGGTGGTAGCTAGGTGACAAACTTGACCTTCACCGTTTGGGTTTTTGTTGGCGGTCAAGCTGTAGATCCTGGCTACACACAGTTGTAGTGGTGGGAACGAGAGGTGGGAATAGTCCCGTAGCTAGGCTGACTTAGAACAAACCCTTTTTTTACCCAGGAAAATGGCCTATCCATACCTACCGCCGGGGGACGGTAGGTTATGTGGGGCTCGAACCCACTAAAAACCTGGGGTGTTCCCTCTGCCGCATAGTGGTCGGCGCCTTGGGTACTAGAAACGGAACAAACCCTTCCATTACCAAACCAAGCAGGAAAAATTAATATTAAAATGAAGTGCTATTTTTAGAGAAACAAGATTACTAAAAATAAAATAAAGATGACTTGTATACTAAGATGGTTGTTATACTCGGAGATTAGATTATAACATTGAAGTAATAGTAGCATCATAGTAGTAATGACATTGATAACATGCCCTGGTTGTGTCACAGTGATACACATATTATGTTGTAACTAATCGGTAAATATAACCGGTCAATGTACCTTAAACAAGGTCAGATCATTGGACATGCAGGGCTGTCAAAAATGACATTATCACATTCAATTTTTAACATGTTACACTTTTCATCAAATCATTTTAAAAATACAGTTTTTTTTATCCACAACGAGGAACAACATTAACATATTAATAACAGTAGTTGTTATTGTTACATGCTGCCTCAATTTTACACTTTTCGCCTTATAAACTGTAATTACGAAGTTTTTTTACCCAACTGCGCCAGAATGTTATGCGCCAGGTTATGTTTTAGATTATTTCTGCAAAATATATTGAAAATTGTAACAACATAACTTAGCAGTTAGTAGATAGTTAAATAATTTACCTACAATCCTACATACATAATATCTTTGAAAGAATCTACGAAAATATCAAAAACTGTAATTACATACCGACTCTAAGTGCCTTGACATATGATTTATTATTCAAATGGCAAGATTAATCATTCCACTATCTTCTTTGACATACTTATTACCCTATGACATTCTAAAATATGTAATATGTAAATTTTTCAAAGCTATTCACTAGTGGAAATCCTTAGAGATCCATTAGCAAGCTCAGCGGTAATTTTGCAAAGCTTCTTAAATAAAATATGCACGTACGATGTTAACTTATAAAGTATGATAATATTATTCGAATTTACTTAAAATAGCTGCTATTTTATTTAAATACCATAATCACGTCCTCGGAGAGAGTCACTTTAATACAGAAAAGCTAATGTTTGTAGAAAAGCTAGGTTTAAAATCTACTACAAAATATTAAAATAAAAAAATAAAATTGTTATGCAAAGTCCAAATTACTCACAGTTGTATGAAAATCATCATCATCTGGAAGGGCATGATTCTCACATTGAAAATTGGACCGCAGAATGGACTTTGTGAACTGGAGTTACATCCAACATTTGAAAGAAATATTCTTAAAATTAGAAATGTAAATAATAGTTTTTTTTAGTAATAAAAATTACCAGAAAAATTTTTTTTTTTTAGTTTTGGGAAAAAGTAAATCCTGATGACCCGTTATTTCCGCAGTGGCAACCCTATCGACCGGATGGTCAGCGCGAGGTAATGGCGGTTGCCTCATCTTCCTCTATGATATCAGCTGGCTTGTGAAACAACTGATCGGTCTACTTGTGAGATTCCCTTTGAACTTGATGCTGAAGAGTTTATTGATGCAGAATCTGGGTACTTGTGAGATTCCCTTTGTAGTGTGGATCTTGAATAATCTTGATGTGATTGGTAAGAAGATGGCGCAGATGTAATCAGAATTTTATTGCTTTCATCATAAGTATTGTATGATAGATAGAACGGTTTGGGCACAGAAACAATACATTACCTACTTACTCGTAGATACTTAAAGCTAATGTTAAAATGCCATATTATGCATTACAACAATAATATACCAATTATCTTTTGAAGCTTTAAAATCAATTTTACTGTTTGTGCAAAATACCATAAAATACCTAACTAAGTATTTTTATTAAAACCATACCTGAGAAACTATTAAATACAATCGTTTGCACTGCAATATCTATAATCGTAAGCTCAAAATAAAAGTGACTTCATACTATCATTTCGTAAGATCTTGTTAAAAATTTGCAACCATTTAAGTTGCTACAATGGCTTGAGACAAGATATTAATGTTTCGAAAAATCGTTTTCTATTCTGACGATTTCGTGACTTAAGTCCGTCTAATGCTATAAGTCGAAACTTTGTTATAAAGCAGCTAGTTGTATAGTAAAACTGTGTAAACAACGGTATCTGCCGGGACATCGCCACCTGTGACACAATTTAACACGGCTTTCGGTGGTACAATTTGAGAGCAACTGCGGTTTATTGTAATTAGATCAGTAGTAGACAATATTATCCAATCTTAGGGACACCATTTCTCAAAAATAACGTATAATTTCTGACGTGACTCATAACGGTGAGTCCCTATGACTTGGGGGTTTCTAATGTCCGTTTTCACCATCAATCCAGTAGATAAGTAACAACACAGGAATTTTGTTTTCATAGGGGTCACTTAAAAATTAGGTATTGATGGTGAAAACGGGCATAACACTATTTTTCGATTTAAGGATCCGTTTACGAAATATTAAACTTTAAGGCTAAATTGCACTACCTAACTTCGACCGTAACTATAACGATAACCGGTATATTTTGTATGGAGTTTGACATATTTTTTACGTTTGTCAAAGTTAAAGTAAGATGGTGCAACCCACCCTAACGTGCTAACTTTTGTTCAAAATACTCAAGATGTTAGCGTGATAAGTCTATAAGAGCCTAAGAACCAAAGCACACTGCTTTGCGGCGCCGCACCGCAGTTTTCGCCGTATCGCGTGGTGCCGCACAAATATTTCTATCTAAGACAAGAAGACGCAGCGACACTGCTCCGGCATCGCACCGCCGCCGTAATGCATCGTGTGCTTTGGCTCTAACACGGATGTAACTCTTATGAGTTCGATTCCCGCACAGTACAAACATTTGTGTGCATGAACATATTTGTTTGTATTGGACTGGGTGTTTTCTATGTATAATAAGTATGTATTTACAAAAAAAAAAGTATTTTATATGTTTATATCCGTTGTCTAGTACCCATAGTACAAGCTTTGCTTAGTTTGGGACTAGAAGCGCCGTGTAAATGTCCAAGGATATTTATTTATTATTTATTGTTTATGAGTGTCAATAATGATTTATTTATTTATTTAAAACTTTAATGCCAAATAAATTTGTATTTAATCTAATTTCTAAGCACGCAGTCTCTTGTACCTTACACTGTTGTTCCCCCGGGACGTAACAAACAATAAGCGATTGCTACTCCCAGACCGGGCGCGAGCGTTTGGGATTAACCTGTGTTTTTATTTATTTTCCTGTGTTATTAGTATAAGCAATTGTTTGGAGATTAACAGCGTTATTGATGACTTTGGTTACAGTAAAAAATGAGGTATGAAGACGTTAAGCACTAATGACGTCATTAGGTTAAGAAATTAACGCAAAATAAATGATGCATTTACCGCAATCAATTTTGAACACTACACTTTATGGTAAAAGACTCAATATTGATTACTTTAATTTTGACATTAATCTGCTATCGACGTGCTGAGGAATATACCTTTATTAATAATGTTTTTCTCTTATTAACAGTCCTGATAAATTCACTAACAAAACAGTTTTTTATTGAAGTTTTTATAGTACAATACAATAGGATTGATAGCCCGACGACGCTGAGTAAAGTGGGGCTACTAGCTCCCAAGCGCCTGAGTTGGGACGAGGAAGGAACGGTAGCGCCGCGGCGGCAGCCGCGCCTGCTGTGGTGCCCGCCCGCGCGCACTAGGTACGCCGCACACGCGCCCACCACTCGTGCTTTGCGCCTAATTGGAGATATGCTCGCTCACGATTATGATACCGACCTATTTGCTGACAGTTTTGGGCAGTTGTGTTGCAAAGCCTTTTCGTTTATTAATGACATTTGTACCTACTTAATTAACATTGTGTGACTTGTTTTAATGTTTATTTCTGACTTTGCAATGATTTGTGTTGACTTGAGTGTTTTACATTATGTTCTTCCTTGGACGCCTGTTTCTGGAGCTATGACTTGTATTTAATGACCATATTGATGACAATGTATTTTATTTTTGTATTTGATTTGACATGGTAATCCTAATTTATGACATGCAACTAAATGTAAAATTAATTATATTATATGTATGTGTTTTGGACCTGTCTGTAAACATACATTTTCTGATAATAAATAAATAAATAAATAGTAAAAACTTGCTCACCTTTGTCAGTATAAATACCTAAATACCACTAATTTATTTATACCAAACGCTTGCACAACATGGTACTTATTTAATATCACTAAATATAGCCAACTAGCTTTCCGCCCGCGGCTTTGCTCGCGTGGAATTTTGTATGTCACAGAAAAACTTTATCGCGCGCGTCCCTGTTTCAATAACCGGGATAAAAACTATCCTATGTCCTTTCCCGGGACTCAAACTATCTTTATGCCAAATTTCATCAAAATCGGTTCAGTGGTTTAGGCGTGAAAACAAGACAGACAGACAGAGTTACTTTCACATTTATAATATTAGTATAGATAGTATAGATATTATAACTATTCCACTACCAACTACTACCAACCGTTACTTAACTTCATTTATAACTACCGAAGCGCTGGACAAGTTAAAACAACTTTCCTCCTATATTTTAACTTAGTTATCTTTCTACAAAGGTTATATTCGCGTCGATAACTAGCGACTACTGAAACACAATTTAAATCAACAACTTCAATTTTCCGTCGAAGCCAAGAAAAGTAACTGTAAATTAAAGTTTCGATTGCTTTGAGTCTTCGTTTCAACGTAATCAAAGTGCAAGCAGTAAGACGAACTTCATTGATAGTAGATAGTTGGAGATACCTACTTCTTGTAGCAGACTACTAACAAGAAACTTACTGTATTCACAAACATTATTATTAGGCCTCACAGTGTACGTGGACGCACAGGATCACACACGAACCAATCACAGAGCTCTATTCAGTTGGAGCAGAAAAGTTCTCGAGTGGCGACCATGGGCTGGAAGACGTAGCCTGGGCAAGCCTCCTACTAGGTGGACCAACGATCTGGTAAAGGTCGCGGGTAGAACCTGGGTGCAGGAAGCGCAGGACCGTTCATTATGGATAACCTTGGTCCCCCAAGCAGGCTTGGCTTTTGTCCAGCAGTGGATGACATTTGGCTGAAACAATTCTACGGTGTACGTTCGATTTGCTGCTTCACTTAAGCAAGCATCAGTTTGTGAGTATGGTAAAATTGCAACTGTACCTACAGTTTTTGTTAGAGAGGCCTATATTCTGCAGTGGAAGTCCTGTGACTGAAACGGTAATTATTAATGTAGGTTATCTTACTATTAGGTAAACAGTCTCTTACTTGAACTTGGTCACAGTTTTTCATCATTAGAAATGAAGAATTTTAAAAAGACTTTGTTCTAGACCACCCCTTTCTTTCTAATATTTTTAAAGCTGTTGCTACCTCAGAGTTATTGAGTTTTAACTCTCTAATCATTTAAATTTCTCTTCTACTTAAACTTTGGGAAAACTGAGGGTTTGTGACCAAGGGCGTACCTAAAACTTGACTTTAAAAGATCGCATAAAAATAACGAATGTAACTCTTTACTTTCAAGATTAAACATCCGAAACTAAATCAAAGCCTTTCCCAAAAACAATCTAACAAAAACTCATTTCACCCAAGTATTAATTGGAGTTACGCACAATATAAATTTTTTCACAATAAAAGAAAAGAAATTCCAACTACACAGAACGAATAATTCGCTATTCCTTTGCGTGAAAAACAAAGGGCCCACAAAATGGCGGCGGCGACATTGTTCCCGCCATAATAATTAAAAGCGCGGGAATTGTTCGCTTTGTATTCGAATTGTATCACGTATTGTTAAAATAATATTGTTATAAGTAACGGTTGAGTTAATTATATGAGTAAACGCGAAAGGAATGCCAATTGAAACGGAATATTGTTATTGATAGGGCTACAAAGTAAGACTTTAATTTTGATGGAGAACTATTTTCAGCTGTCAGTTAACAAAATTGTTTTGTTAGTATAAGTGGTTCTGGCTGAGTAGAATAGAAAAACCAGTTACTCTTCGTCCCGTGGATGTCGTAAGAGGCGACTCCAGTACATTAGGTACAACATCAACCCAACCCGTCCGGCTACCTATTTATTTATGTGTGCACTAATATTATTATTTACTAGCGGCCGCCCGCGACTTCGTACGCGTGGATCCTGTTTTACCCCCTTCATCTATCTTACGCGGTTTAGATTTTTTCATACAAATGCTTTTTTCCGCTAACTCCCGTTCCCGTGGGAATTTTGCAATATCCTGTTGTAATTAAGCTTCAAGTTTACTAAGGTACCTGCATGCCAAATTTCAAGCGTCTAACTTAAGCGGTTTAGATTTTTCATACAAATGTTTTTTCCCGCTAACTCCCGTTTCCGTGGGAATTTTGCAATATCCTGTTGTAACTAAGCTTTAAGTTTACTAAGGTACCTGCATGCCGAATTTCAAGCGTCTAACTTAAGCGGTTCAGATTTTTCATACAAAACGATTTTCCCGCTAATTCCCATTTCCGTGGGAATTCCTAAATATCCTATAACCTGCCCAGGAGTATGAAGAATAATTGTACCAAGTTTCGTTAAAATCCGTCGAGTAGTTTTTGTTTCTATAAGGAACATACAGACAGACAGACAGACAGACAGACAGACAGACAGACAGACAAAAATTTTACTGATTGCATTTTTGGCATCAGTATCGATCACTAATCACCCCCTGATAGTTATTTTGAAAATATATTTAATGTACAGAATTGACCTCTCTACAGATTTATTATAAGTATAGATGTATGTTTATCTAGACAATTTTATGCAGCTTAGTATTTTATTTATTTTACCAAAATGGTCCGTGATCCTCACTCGGCATGGGTCACACTGAAAACCAGCTCCGTGGCCTTCGTCACCGTGGGCCACGGCATATGCTGAGTGGGGTCCCGTTGCAGTGGGCATCTTGTTGGTAAATGGGTGGCACTGCTCAGTTTACTCTTGTTTTTATTTTTTTCTTCTTCTATTATTATGTGCCACTGCCACTGTCATGTCTATGTAATTGCCTGTATGTCCATTGTAATAAATGTATCTTTCTTTCTTTCTTTCTTTCTATGGGGTGTCCTTCAAATTCTCCATTCGCCTTTGGTAAATTAGAGAATCGTGCTCCTAGCAATGAAGACCTAAGAATTTGATGCTAATGATGATGAGGATGATAATGGAATAAGTGTACATATAATTTATACACAACATAGCCGCTCTAAGAATAAATATTTCGTTCTTATATTTCTTTTATTTGTCAGTTTCGTGTGTTGATCAATAAAGAGTGTCTTCTATGTATCTATATTTTTGTTTCTGTTTGATTTACGAAAGTATATGGTGTTCAATCTTGTACAAAGGCACGGAATTCTTAAAATTTTGTGTTTATCCTAAAATTGAATGAATAACCTTGCAAATAAGAATGAAAATAAAGTGAATGTCATAACATTAATAACGAGTGGTATACTCCAGCCCATAAATTAGGCGATAATTATCCATAAACAACGCGGTCACGATCTTAGCGTTTGTAATTAAATAATTCATGACCTATTTTGTCTTTATTCGGGCGCAATATGTTGTGCGACACACTGCTGGCGCGTTCGATGAATATTAAATGTTTGTTATTATTTATTCAATTTTCTAGGTTAAAAAAACATGACGAATTATTTTGTAATGATAAGCTCTGCGTTTAATGATGTCTTTCAAAACGCATTTATTGGCATAAACGCGTTTTTACTGCCGTACAATTACACACTTACTATACATTTAACATACTTTGACATACTTTTCCAAAAAATAAATAATTAAACATAGAATTAATGATTTCAACAGAATTAAGGAAACAAAATACGTGACTTAAACTAAATTTGAGGGAAATTGTAACATAAAAAGGCTTGTTTAAATGAATATAGTGAATTAAAAAGCTCTTAATCTAAAAAAAAACAAAAGAAGGAACAATAATCTACGCTAATTTATGATAATAAGTAATTAAGTTATCAAAAACTACGAGTATACATCGCCTGGTCTGCTATGTCTCATCATCACTAGGTCTGCTATGGACAAAATGAGGAAGATTTGGGGCAACAGAAACATCACCAAGGCCACGAAAACCAGGCTCGTTTATTGCCTAATATTCCCCATTTTCCTCTATGCGTCGGAAACATGGACTCTTCGTGAAACCGAAAGGAAGAAGATTGACGCATTGGAGATGTGGTGCTGGAGACGGATACTGGGAATATTGTGGACCGAGTTTCGTACCAATGACTCCATATTAAAAGAACTCGGCATCAGACAGCGCCTATCAAGCACGGTTCAGTCACGCATTTTAACCTTCTTCGGCCATGTATCTCGGCGCAGTAATGACTCCATAGAGCGTCTCGTAGTGCAGGGAAAAGTTGAGGGCACCAGACCACGTGGCAGATCACCAATGAGATGGACCAGATCAAGGCCGCAACTAAGTGCTCGGTTAGCGAAAGTACCCGGAAAGCTGCAGTCCGCGAGGAATGGCGCCGTATTACGAGGAACATCACTCTGAATCGTGATTCAAAATGATGACCACGATCACTCTGACAAGAGTGTACCGACTGAGAAGAAGAAGAATACATCGCCTCCGATACCAGCAGATCTTTGGTAAGAGCCAACACGCTCGCTGTCACCGTGCCAAATCCGATAAACATTGAGGGTGATTGCTCATATCCTTACAGATTTACTCGAGGTAGGAAGCTGGGTTTGGCAACAGCTCGTCTGTTATATCACTGACAAACTCTTTTTTTAAACGACTTTTCCTTGAAAAAAAAATAGAATTTAGAGACTGCTCCTTTTTAAAAGTCGGTTAAAATATTTTACTTGCTGAGTGAATAGTGACTGCTTTGAACACAGAGCTATAGAGATATTATTGGTAAACCTGACAAAACTTTTGTTTAGAAGGTGAAGAAAATGTTTAAATTCTCTTGAGAGGACCATCATCATCTCAGCCATAGGACGTCCACTGCTGAACATAATATGTTCGACATATTGAGACACTTTATTCCAAGATTTAAGGTGAGATTAATGTGCTGTACTGTTCACAATGTAAAATTATCTGCTTCAATTAGTTGCAAACGTTTCGATAGCATTGAACACCTGACTTAAACTGCTCCTTCTGTTCCAATTTATTGTGTGATTTCATTGAGATCTGAGAGGACGTCTTAAGACTAAGTTAAGACCAAGGCTAATGGATGTTCTGAGTGTGCGACAACAAATTTTCTCACAATTTACACGCGTAACGAGGTCAATTTATGAAGCTGAAACGCCTAAGGGTATTTGTATAAATTTTTGTTAACCTGCAGTGTTAGTTTGGTCTCATCGACTGTAATATTAATTTTAAGGAATTTCAATCAGCAGCATTTGCGAGTTCAAGACTTTTCAGGGCAAAAAACAACTTTTTTGGCTAATAATTTTGAGTAAAACATATTGGTTGGAGTAGAGTAGATTAAAACTTATTTGAAAGAAAACAAAAAAATACAATAAATATTTGCGTGTGTCAAAATGTTTCTTAAGATAAGATAATACTTTATTGCCTCGTTTTTACATGCTTTACAAACATAGAAATAAAAACAAAAAAAATATTAAAAAACATAAGAGGCAAAAGGATGAGGCTTAACTAGTTTGTATCATACCTACTATGAGTGACTCAATTATCTATTAGACTCGAGCAGGCTACTTTTATATCTTGTCTGAACACGAATAGATCCTACAATTATGTAAAACAATAATAAAGTTAGTTCATGAACATTTTATGAAAAGGACAAAAGCCCCTAAGAGACAACGAACACTGCAGGTTAATTTAAACCAATAATGTATTCGATGTTTATGATTGCGACAATGTACGTAACGCTGTCGCGTTTGCATAATAAAATCAACGTGGAATTGGATCACAATGGAAATCGGTACAGTAACGTCCTTATCCTGACACCGTTCGTACCTACGACGTACTTACCATAAGGCCCGGTTTTCACCAAGGTTTTTATCCACAATGAGGAAGCTCTTGGCCTGTATCTCACCTGATGGTAAGTGATGATCAGGCCGAAGGTGGAAGCGAGCTTCACTCGGAATCCTCAACCACGGAGGAACTGGCTATCTTACCTCTAACTGCCGGAACACAACAATGCTGTTAACATTGTTGTTAATATGGCGACAGACTTGGGTAAGATGGTGTTAGCTAACTAGGCGGACTTAGAACAAGCCCTACCACCAACCAAACCGAACAGAAAAATCTGCCCGCACTGGGAATCGAACCCGGGACCTCTGCGTCTGAAACAGGTGATCTTACCACTAGACAACAGAGGCGGTTAGTATCTGATTGGTTATTCAAAACACTTCTACACTCCGCTCCGCCCTTGGTGGAAACCGGGTCTAAAACAAGTGTTACTGTATGTCTATCAGATTAATATTCACGCGGGTAAGGCCGCAAGTACCTAAAAGCTAGTAGTTAATTAGTATCAACATCTCATTTAGCCGATTGCAAGCGAGTGGGAGGGACATGTGTATCGTAAACCGGATACCAATTTGTCATATTAAAGTACACATGTTGTTTACGTGAAATGATGTTATTTTAAGCACCACTCGCTGGCGCTATGACACAATTTTTGTTCAATACAACTTGTAGTATAATAAAAATTATTTGGTCGAAGGGAAAAGGACGAAGTGTAAATACAATATAGCTACGAGTCAAGCGCGGAGCGTCCTTTACATACTTATTGAAAATCATTTAATCCGTGTGTGATAATTAGATATCTCAATTTATAGAATACCTACGCCAAGCTGACCTCTACTTGAGACCTGACAGAGACCTGAAAGGTGTACTTATTCACTTTATTGGGGCAAAATACCAAAATGTTTTCGTTTGTTTCAACCAAAAGACGTCCACTGCTAGACAAAGGCCTCCCCCAATGATTTCCACAACGACCGATCCGCTAATGCGCTACCCCTGATTGATTAAACTGATTTAATTTTTTAGCTTTTTGTCAAATAGAGCCTTCTTCATACCTTTCCACTGCGTTTGGTTCGACGCCAGAGCGAGGTGTAAACTCGAATCAAATATTTGTACGCGTAGACTGACGCTTCTGAAGTAATGAAGTGATGTGTTTTATCACATTCATTGTTAAGTTGTGATTGTTAATAAAGATTAAACTTTACAAATAAGTCTACTGTAGTTGCGTGATCTGTGACTCACAAATGTGTAGTGGTGAGTCAGTCTCATCATTATCATTAGCCTCAGGAAGTTCACTTTTGAATATGCTAGTAGAACCCATAGAAGTCCGACTTCTCACAACTTTGGGATGTGGAATATTAAGGTTCTCAGCCTACCGGCTCTCCAACTTTTGTTTCCTGAGATTTTAAGTCAGCACTTCAGAACTTTCTTTCACAAAAGTGACAGTTTGTGAAAATCACGTAGGTAACTTTGCCACATTGCCACTGTCAAATTCTATTTGTCACTTTTGAAAAACAGTACACGAATTAGATATTTAATATTTTAATACACTTGCTTATGTTTTTTTTATGTGATTCAATACCAACAAAAAATCTTATATTTTGATATTTTAATCGATTCACACTTATTCAAATCTAAAAGCTTTCCGAACTTCCCGGCCGTGTGTCCCGAACCTCCTACGCGGCTCGCATACACTCCGCGTTCATTACTAACATCTATACACAGTCTACCGCACCTGTGCTTAGCCCTTATCACAATTGATTAACCTCCACATTACTCTGCACCTCGATATGAGCACACTAATACTTATGTGGAAGCAGGAACCAACGCATAACTAATTGTATATTGTTCTCATTGTATTGCAAACCGTAGTTTTACAGCAATTGCCTCGTATGCAAATGTATGCAATTTGTGTGTGGAATAGATGAATGGGTGCAAGTACTAGTATGATTTGTAAGGGGTTTTGTCTTTTTTTGAGGTTTAGAGAATGAGAGCCTGGTTTGAAAGAATGTTTAAGGATAAATCTAGACTGTATTTAATAAATTAAAGTTGTATTTCACAGAATAGACTCTTTCAATAAAATATTTAACTACTAGCTTTTGCCCGCGGCTTGACCCGCGTGAAATTTAGTTTGTAACAGATCGTCATAAATTATAGCCTATATGTTAATCTGGGTCATAAACTAAAATACTGCAAAGTTTCATCAAAATCCGTTCAGTAGTTTTTGCGTGAAAGAGTAACAAACATGTTGACATCCAGACATCCAGACATCTATACAAACTTTCGCATTTATTCGCTAAGGAATAAATAAGATTTATTCCTTAGTAATGTAAATCAAAGCCCACTAGCACACTAAAGCAAACATAATTGAATAATGTTATTTTGTACGACCCTCTTTGCCATTGCAAAGCAATGTTTAAGAAACGTATTGAAGCTGAATACAATTTGAATCATTGTTATTTCGATGGAGCAGCGATGTAATTAGAAAATGAAGACAAAATTAATAAGAAATGTATGAGAAGGAGAGTGAGAGGAAAGATAATATTATGTAGAGAAGGAAGAACGTTACTCGTTACTCGTGGAAGGTTTTGTTTTAAAAGATTATTTCGTAATTAGTAAGTATAATAAGTAAATTAACTCTCTTGAATGACTTGTCCCTGTAAGTAGCGTATCTCTGCTTCTTTAATTCGTTGTAATTAATTACTTTTGAAGTATGTAGAATAAATTAATCTCGACATATTACCAGTTTTAATGCTTAATCTATAAAAACTCATAAAGATAAGATAAAGATAAGATAAAGATACATTTATTTGTTCAAACATGTGTACATAAGGTGTTAAGTCAGCATTTAAAATGGTATCAACATGTCGTACCTTTGCGGTGTACAAATTAAATTAAAAAAAAATCAATTACAATAATACTGCATAATCAATCAAATCAAATAAAAATATATATAATAAAACTCATTTATTTCTGTAAATAGGCTTAAAAATTGGTTATATTTTTTATAAAAAGGGCAAAAGGTTATCTTGCTGACTGTCTGATAGGAGTCTAATATTTTTACATGGGGGTTCCTTTTAGAACGTAGGTGCTCAATAAGACGAAATTTTGCAAAATTCCACCCCTAAAGCGATAAAACGGAATCCACGCGTACGAAGTCGCGGACGGCCTCTAGTCTATCATAATAATTTAATTATAATGATACAAACAAGTTATATTTTGTAGGTCAAATCCTTTTATATTTAGATATCCGTCGGAAGACGATAATTTAAATAATTCTGTTGTGTTCATTGTTTTATTTTTGATGAGAACTTTGTTGAGGTCATGGTCGTATTGCCGGGAAAACATTATTATGTGGTTAACTTTTTTTAAGTAAAAAAATAAGGTGGTAAATGTGCTATTTATAGCACATTTACCATATGCTACATATTATAATGCTGTATAGCACATTTACCACCTTATTTATTTACTTAAAAAAAGTTAACCTCATAATAATGTTTAAGTAACTAAACTAGTATGATGTTCTGTCGACTAATAGTTACAATTAAAATATAGCACTGTAGTATTTCTTGGCTCATATTAAAATTATATCTGCTTAGTTTGGGGCTAAATAAATTGGTGTTAAAGATCCTACTAATATTATAAATGCGAAAGTTTGGATGTCTGGATGTTTGGTACTTCTTCACGCAAAAACTACTGAACGGATTTTGATGAAATTTTACAGTATTATTGTTTATAACCCAGAATAACATTATAGGCTATAATTTATGACGATCTGTGACAAACGAAACTTCACGCGGGTGAAGCCGCGGGCAAAAGCTAGTAAATGTAGGTATAATCAAAGCATAGGGTCTAAAAAATAAAATTACGAATAGCTTTAACGTTTCGTAGTAAAATACGAGAATAGATTCATATTAATTAAAATGATTACCTTTAGATCCTTAATCGCTTGGAAGACCAGGAAATATTATTATCAACACTACAAAATCCAGACTAATTATCAAGACTTATTCCTGGATTCCAAACGAAGGTTAGGGTCTCAGTCATTTTATTTATATTAGTGATGCGACACTGAATATCTGGCCGGCGGCCAACGCACATCACTAAAATAGACTGTCGAAAAAAAACTATTCAAGCTGTGATCTGTTGTGTTATTGTTTGATATTTAATAAGGTGGTAAGCGTGTTTGGGTTTTGTGATTCTGGTTCCGTACAAAGTTTAATTGGAATACCGCAAAAGCGTGTAACTATTTTAAGTTCATTATCTATACTTATAATAAATCTGTAGAGAGGTCAATTCTGTACATGAAATATATTTTCAAAATAACTATCAGGGGGTGATTAGTGATCGATACTGATGCCAAAAATGCAATCAGTAAAATTTTTGTCTGTCTGTCTGTCTGTATGTTCCTTATAGAAACAAAAACTACTCGACGGATTTTAACGAAACTTGGTACAATTATTCTTCATACTCCTAGGCAGGTTATAGTATACTTAGGAATTCCCACGGGAACGGGATTTAGTGGGAAAATCGTTTTGTATGAAAAATCTAAACCGCTTAAGTTAGACGCTTCAAATTTTTCATGTAGGTACCTTAGTAAACTTAAAGCTTAGTTATAACAAGGAATTCCCGAAATTCTCACGGGAACGGGAATTAGCGGGAAAATCCTTTTGTATGAAAAATCTAAACCGCTTAAGTTAGACGCTTGAAATTTGGCATTCAGGTACCTTAGTAAACTTAAAGCTTAGTTACAACAGGATTTTGTAAAATTCCCACGGGAACGGGAGTTAGCGGGAAAAAACATTTGTATGAAAAAATCTAAACCGCGTAAGATAGACGCTTGAAATTTGGCATGCAGGTACCTTAGTAAACTTTAAGCTTAGTTACAACAGGATATTGCAAAATTCCCACGGGAACGGGAGTTAGCGGGAAAAAACATTTGTATGAAAAAATCTAAACCGCGTAAGATAGATGAAGGGGGTAAAACGGGATCCACGCGTACGAAGTCGCGGGCGGCCGCTACTCAGAAATAAAATTGGTATTTAGGTAACTCTTAGGCTGAGTTGCACCACTTAACAGTAACTATGACGATAACCGGTGTGTTTTGTATGGAGTTTGACAGATTTTTGACGTTTGTCAAAGTTAAAGTAATATGGTGCAACCCAGACTTAGATCAATCATTTCTTATTTAAAAATAAGTTTTAACTTCCAAAGCTGCGGGTTTTTAAAAACTTAATCAAACTGTATCGACATTTTCGTCGACAAAATTGAAACTATTGTGAATTCAGGAGTTTGTTTGTCGTTCCTTCACGGATCAGCTGGTGAACTGATTCGCATGATTTTGCATACTTTCAGCCTTTTGAGCGCAGGTAGGCCCAGAATACTTTAACATAACTTTGAATACTTGTTTGTTTATGGCAACGTGAAGCTTTGATTGTTTCTGATTTATAAAAAATAAAGAAATGCGTTGATAATTTTTCCATTAGAATTTTTCACGGACTCCAAATAATGTTATGCAACAAAAATAAACAGCCTGTATACTTTGGCACTAAAAGGTAGTTTTGCATGATAAAACTGTTGCTAATAATTTACCATCTTTTTGGTACTTTTTCTACTGCCTATGAGATTCGTACCCGCAATCAGCAGCAGGCCTATAAAAAGATAATATTTGTAACTATAGTTTAAATTTTTAGTGATAATGTCTGTTGTGTTTATTTTTACGTATTTCACGGACGTAACTAAGGGATAAAGAAATAAAATCTAACTCTATCTTACATTGTCTAATGACTGACAATAGTTACCGAAGCTGCTTCTTCTCAACACTGGTCCAATTATTGTCCCGAAGCAGCGGTAGGGTTAATACTGGGACGTGTAAAAGTGATTTTTAAAAGCTCACCTACTTGAATAAATGAATTTTATGACTTTTTCATATTCCTATTGATCCCTAAATATACTCTTTCACACGTCTCCAACGTTATCCGCCGCATCTGAGCAGGATCGTATAAATAAACACTCATTTACAACATACTTGAACGAGTCAAAAACAAGTCATTTAGATCGCTATCTGAATTAAAAAGGATGTAGTAAATCATTGCAGTGGCCCTTGGTTTAGATTTTCTTACGTAATTCTATTGTTTAGAGTTTACATTTTTTTTATCCATAACGAGGAAGCTCTTGGCCTGTATCTCACCTGCTGGTAAGTGATGATCAGGCCGAAGGTGGAAGCGAGCTTCACCCCGAATCCTCAACCACGGAGGAACTGGCTATCTTACCTTTAGCTGCCGGAACACAACAATGCTGTTAACATTGTTGTTATGGCGACAGACTTAGGTAAGATGGTGGTAGCTAGCCAGGCGGACTTAGAACAAGCCCTACCACCAACCAAACCGAACAGAAAAATCTGCCCCCACTGGGAATCGAACCCGGGACCTTTGCGTCTGAAGCAGGTGGTCTTACCACTAGACCACAGAGGCGACATGATATTTAGATAATTTAAAAGGCATATTAATAATAAAGTTTTTTTTACCGTACCATAAATTAAAAGAGATATTATGAGTAAATTTTTAGCCAAAACACAAAAGTGTGTTAAAGTTTTTGCCATTTTTTTATTTTTTCTAAATAGTTTTATTTGTGTTTAAATAGTTGTTTATTTTTTGTAACAAAATCATTTGATGCCATATTTTTCTTTAATTTTCTGTAACTTTACTTGTCAACGCCCGTTGACATTTTAGTTATTTTAAGCCTCTTTATTAAAGTACTAGCTTTCCGCTCGCGGCTTCGCCCGCGTGGAATTTTGTCTGTCACAGAAAAACCTTATCGCGCGCGTCCCTGTTTCAAAAACCGGGATAAAAACTATCCTTTATCCTTTCTCGGGACTCAAACTATCTCTTTGCCAAATTTTATCAAAATCGCTTCAGTGGTTTAGACGTGAAAGCGTGACAGACAGATGGACAGACAGACAGAGTTACTTTCGCTTTTATAATATCGCCCATTTGCGACGACAGTGTGACATCTTCAATTAGATTAACATAGGAGATGTCACACTGTCGTCGCAAATGGACGATATTAGTATAGAAGTATAGATTACCTACCTAAAGGTACATGAATTTTCCGTGTTAAAGTGTAACCCTCCACAGTCGACTAAACTAATCAATCAATGTTTAGTGTTAGCGCGTCTGCGTTTGTTTGTTATCTATTTAATCACATAAACCAGTACCAAAGCTACATGTTTCGGCAACTGATTAACTAATTGCCTGTTTGATCTGTCCTTGTAAACAACAACTTAAACTGAGTCAATTAAGAGGTTCTGGGTTCGATTTCTACGTGGTAAAATGTTATTTCTGTCTCTTTTATTTAATAACGCCCGTATTCACAAACGATGCTTGCTTAAGTAAAGCAGCAAATCGAACGCACAGCATTGAATAGAGCTCTGTGATCGGTTCGTGTGTCACTCTGTGCGTCCACGCGCACTGTGACACCTCATAGTAATGTTTGTGAATACGGGCATAAGAGACATTTAGGCTGAGTTGCACTTTACTTTAACTTTAACAAACGTCAAAAATCTGTGTAACTCAATACAAAAACACCGGTTATTGTTATAGTTACGGTTAAATTAAGTTGGTGTGACTCAACCTTAATTACGTGCTTTAGGTACAGTGTAGAAATATCTGGTTAAAATATGTCTCTTTGTTTTAAAAATGTTTGAACAAAAAACATCATTGTTCCATTTAACGAAAAACTATTCTGACATTACACGTGTCACTGTGACAACTGTCATTTTTCTTACATGACATTAGAGGACGAATATTGTTGAACTATGCTGATTTTTAGAGTAAAATTCTTGTATTCGGTATATTCGAATAGCAATGATTGAAAGTATGTTGACACTATTGTAGCAAAGTGACAACTAATGGAATGTTATTTAAAATGACATAACGTGATTTTTCCTGTTTTTATTTCAGTCTCAAGATTACCAAAAAATTTACCTTGATCTTTATTATTTCGTATAAAACTGAGACGCTTTTCGGGTCTAGTGCTACGAGAATGAGTCCGCTGAAGATTCTGTAAAATTTCCAGAAAATCTCTCAATTTAGTTAAGCTAGTTCGAATTAACCTGCTTGTTTTCCTAATAAGTTATTCTAACAATCACAAATGGTTATTTGATTGAAGGAGTTAATTATTTTCTTACTAACCAAATATTATGTTCTTAGTCCGCCTGGCTAGCTACCATCATCTTACCTAAGTCTGTCGCCATAACAACAATGTTAACAGCAATGTTGTGTTCCGGCAGTTGGAGATAAGAATAGCCAGTTCCTCTATGGTTGAGGATTCATTACTTTCCATCAAGTGAGATACAGGCCAAGAGCTTCCTCGTAGTGGATTAAAAAAAATACAAAATAATTAGTATACTACCTATCTAAGATGGTTGGTAATTAATAGGTCTTCTAAACGCTTATTTTAAACGGCCATAACAATGAATGAGCTCGGGCAGCGCATTGATGACAACCTGGCGCGCGGCCATCTTTGAAATGACACTACTGTATTTCCGTCATGAGATGCAGTTAGTGCACTAAGCAGTGGCATTTACTGGGTATTATTATACTAGGAATATTTATATCTGTAGTACAGTGGTAAACAGCAGAGTTCTTGTATTTTTTACAATAACAAATAATTTAAGAACTAAAAACTAAGTCCACCATCACCTTTCATTTATAAAATACATTTATTTATTGACATTCGCCAAGTTTTTAGGGCTTTGTTTTTTCCATAGCAACGTACCTAAGTAACACACAAGACGTAGGATGCCGTATCTACCCATTTTTGTTAGAATCTAAGGTGTGTGTGTGTCCAGCAGTGGACGTCATTTGGTTGAAACGAAGCTGCAATTCGTCCCAAAATCCTTTCAGATCGAACTACTTTTAAGTTCTAAGTGCTCCATAAGCTTACGGAACGAGTTTCTGAAATTCTCAGAGCCATTTTTAAAGAATATAAGTCCCGCTAACCCTTGTAGGTATTAAGCTAAATATGCTTGTGTTACCAGTGGGCTCATCACAATAGTAGAACGGCGACGGGGTTCGAACTCGCGTTCCTCGGATGTCAAGTCAGCCAGTCCGACCCCTTCATCGCTCGGCTATCGTCATGGCAATGGTTGACAAATACACCATAAGCTTATGGGAGAGCTAATGGGTTAAAAAATAACTCGGCATGACTGTTAATAAACAAGATGTGACAGTAAAAGCGGAATCAGAGTACCCTGATAACTGTTGGCTCGCAGCCACCTCTCCACTATTTCTGTCGCGGCCAAGGTCCGGCCAATTAGTGCACTGTCTTTACCAAAATAGGAACATTTCTTGTGTTTTTAATGGTATTCTTGTCTTTTTAATGACTGTGCAGGTGTTTTATTTATATTTATAATGCAAAAAGGTGCAACTTTACTGAATGAGTACTATTCAAATTAAAATTAGGCCCTTTTTAGAATATAAATGTTCTGAAAAGCGTTTCAAATATAGCTTGTCCTATCACCACTTCTGGGTAAAATATCGGGCTGCTGTTGAGAAGAAATGGCGGAAGTAACTCACACCCGTATTTACAAACGATGCTTGCTTAAGTGAAGCAGCAAATCGAACGTACAGCGTTGAATAGAGCAGCGTTGCTAACCCTGTGCGTCCACGCGCACTGTGAGACCTCATAGTTTGTGAATACGGGCGTCAGTCACCTATGAGCATCACCACTTCTGTACTAATACAAAAAGCTGATTGTTTGGTTGAACGTGCGTGCTAATCTCAGGAACTAGGTACCGGATCGAATTGAAAAATATTATTGTAGTGGATAGTCCATTTATCGAGAAAGGCTGTATTTAATTTTCATCACGCTACGACCAACATGTTGTGAAACTGGAAAAAATAATTCAAACTTTTTTCACGCGCACGAAGTCGCGGGCACAGCTAGTTTTTAAATTATAATTAATTAATACGTTACGCAATGAATTAAACATCTTTACGAGAAAAAATACAATTACAAATTAAGTTTACATCAATTCTTCGACTTAACTTCGTTTAATTGAATTAATTAAAACGTTTCGTATACCTAAAAATATCAACATGTATTTGTGTTACAAATTACCTATGAGTTATAATGTTACAAATTAATTTGTGTTACTAATTAAGACAGGGTCGAAAATAGACTGAATGGAATTTAATTTTGAATACAGATAATTAAGATGGCTTTTCATCAAAATTGTGTGTATCATTTCTTAAATTTTTGTTTACGTTATTTAGTAAAATATGCTTCTAAAACTGTTTTTTTTTTATAAAATCAGGAAATCTAATATTTTTTCGAAACTAAGCAAAAACAACTACCTACTAGTTACTTCCCCAATTTTATACATAAAAGTAGGCGCACACCGTTGATTTTTCGTCGGCCGATAGTTTAGTCGGGCAGTTGATCAGTATGGGCATGTATGGGTGCGCACACTACGCCGATTCGATTTGGCCGATTCTTTATACATACAAATTAAAATCGGGCACAACTATCGGCCAACTAAAAATCAACGGTGTGCGCCTACTCTAATAGTAATATCTAACGATTGAATTCATAAAACATGGATGTCCGCTTCTAAGGCAAAATAAAACACTGTGTTTCGCTGTCTCTGGGCGTTGATCTGATGGATCATCTGGACAAGGATGATCTGGACGTTGATCAATTGAAACTGCGCAACTTATTTTAATGCAGTTTTCAATAATAGAGTGATGATTCAAGAGGAAGTTTATGTTACTTAATAGTCTTCATACAAAGCACCCGTGCAAAGCCGGGGCGGGTCACTAGTATAACTATAAAATGTTTATTTATTTATGGGTTTTTTGTTTAGGTAAAAAAACTTTTTTGTCGTCCGCAGACTGCAAACTTTTTTCGGCCGATAGTTTAGTCAGTTAACCAGTATGGAGTGCGCACTTTCGAGAATCGGGCCCAACTATCGGCCGAATAAAATCGGTGGTCTGCGCCTAGGCTAAGTGCGTTATTCTAACTAAGAATTCGCGATGCAAGTGCTACGTTGTAGGTAAATCTACATACAGGTTACCATAACACACTTATCAACCCTGAAAGGAACACTGTATCGCCTTTTGCCGTTTACGACGGTGCGGATAAGTGTGCGTTGCAGTTCGGAGTTTCATACAAATAATACTGACCGCTTTGATACGGTTACGATCCGCTTCCAGGTTGATAAGTGTGCTTCGTCCTATATTCAATGTTATTGAATTTTATTTCACAACAAAATAAACAAACTTCCCGGTAATTCAGAGGTACATTACCGGATGCTGTACATTTGGTGTACAATGTATCGAACACGAACGCGTTCGTATTACAAAAGATCAATGAAGGGTACACGCGCTCTCAATATTCAGGGGAGAATGTATACAGGAAATGAGGTTGTGTATTCAGTGAGTTTTAAGTAAAGATACAAATGTTGTAACTGATAATTGAGTATTTGCCTATAATATTGTACATCAGTCAGCTGTTGAAGATCTGGCTTGTGCTGTACCTATAGAAAGCTTTCTTGTTTTCATATTAGTTCGATGTATTCGATGAGTTTATGTTTGGTAAAAATAAAAATGTTATAAGTACTGATAATGGAGTATTTGTATAAATTATTGCAGAGCTGTTCAAGATTTGACTTGTGCTGTACACACCTATTATTGTTTTCATGGTAATCTAGGTTCGATAAATAATTTGTTTTAATTATTACCTACTAATTTCACAATGACGTTATAAACACGTTATACCTAAACAGACCCAGGCTAGAATATAATTATTAACAGCTTTTATGAAATAATAATTTATTGAAACATTGTAATTATTAAGTTGGTTAATAAATTAAAATTTACTATTAAAATGCTTGAAATCGCGAACAAAACATTTCGAAATATCAGAGAGTTTATACCGTTATTTTAATTATGAGCAATAGGTACTTTAATTAATATAATTATGAGCACATGCATTGATTTAAATATTAATAAGACTTACCTACACGGATGGCCGGCTCTGGTAATACCTGAAAAATAAAATAAATTTTGTTGTGTTTCATTTAGTACATTATCATTCATTTCACATCAAAAATTTTAATAAGATTTTTTTGCATTAAAAAAATTAATTTGGGGAGCTATAGTTGGGACTTGACCCTTAATTTGTATGAGCTAACATAGTATCCAGTGTTTGTGGATGAGTATGTCACACTTTAATTATGTATTTAATTACTCTATCCTGTGCAGCAATAATGTGCTAGGTCACTAACCAATTATGGTTTATAACTAGTACACTGGTGTTAGTAAATTTAGTCCGATAAATGCTTAGTTTCATAGTTAGATAGTTTTCCCGATAATATAATATACGAATTACCTACCCTAAAGTTAACATAGCGTGTAGTAGTTTATAACTAGATAAGATAACTAGATAAGGAAAAAATACATTACATAAATGTAGGAATGTAAAAGAAAACAAAATTTATTTTTTATTTTTTATTTCGTTGAAACGTTCAAACAGTGAAACGGTAAAATAAACCGAATGAAAGGATTGAATGAAAGGTGCGAGGCTCGCTCTCTCTCGTCCCAACTGCTATGGCGTGCAAATGTGCTCCGCTAATAAATCGGAATAAACGGTGTTTTTCACGAAACTGAAAGCTGAAGTTTCTCTTGAGAACCCCAGCCCTACATAAATATACATAGAACACACTTTTATGTACACCACACAAGACAAGAAAAGAAAAGAAACATACAAAAGATACACACAATTTATGTGCAGGATTTGGTTCAAGATATCAAATAGTTACAAATCAATGTAGGCTGGCCTCCTACTAGGTGGACTGACGATCTAGTGAAGGCAACGAACGGCATAAGAACGAACTCAAAATCTACAGCATAAATATGTATACTAAGTATTTATGTTTGTTTACAGATTGTTATTAATAAGTCTGTTTAACTGTACTTGAACAAACTTCACGAATCATCTTCGCAGAACCGGGAAGGTGTCCCAATTGAATTCAATCGATGACAGCTAACCGGGACACGGGCAAGTTTTGGCGAGATATCGACTGTCACCGAGTTTGATATGTTCACGGATGTTTGTTATAAGGGAGCTGCTCACTGGTTGATGTGTAATATGTTTTTGGTGTAACGGGAATATTACAGGTAGAAATATAGATGTTGTTTTAAATGTAAGCAAAATGTAGTCAGTTGAGTTAAACCTCTGTGCACCCTGCACTGTTAAAACGAAAAATCCTACTAATAAAATGCGAAAGTTTGGATGTCTGGATGTTTAGATGGATGTTTGTTACTCTTTCACGCAAAAACTACTGAACGGATTTTGATGAAACTTTACAGTGTTATTCTTTATAATCCAGAATAACATATAGGCTATAATTTAAGACGTTCTGTGACAAAATTTCACGCGGGTGAAGCCGCGGGCAAAAGCTAGTATGTTCATAAATTTTCTTTAAACGGACAGTATATCTAACCTAGAGCAATGTCTGTCTGTCTAGCTGTCTGTTTTTACCAGCAGCGATACATAGCAAATATTCATTTATCTCTATGAAATCGTTCAATAGCAATATAACTAAACCCCCACATTTTATTGAGTAATTTTAATAAATACTCTTAAGGATATTACTTAATCCCATCAAAAACAATACTTGTCAAAAAAACCAAGTCTCGCAACTCAGTTGTTCTACGGTAAAAAGTTGTGAGATCCATGTAATACCAAGTCCAGGCCAGGAAATCTTTAACGTTTTACATAAATTATTGACTTGGCCATCGCACTAAATAATTTAATTTACACGTGTTTTCATGCGATGGCCAAGTCAATATATTTATGTAAAACGTTAAAGATTTCCTGGCCTGGACTTGGTATTACATGGATCTCACAACTTTTTACCGTAGAACAACTGAGTTGCGAGACTTGGTTTTTTTGACAAGTATTGTTTTTGATGGGATCTCATTTCTTTTTGTATTTTGTAGACAGCAGTTATGTATCTAGAAAACTGGACCGAAATTGAAAAATTTTACTCGACTTGGCGGTTGCACTACCGTGCCCCCAAATATCATTTCTTTTTGTATTTTGTAGACAGCAGTTATGTATCTAGAAAACTGGACCGAAATTGAAAAATTTTATTCGACTTGGCGGTTGCACTACCGTGCCCCCAAATATTTTAGTTTTTCCTTGATTCATACACCAAACACTACTTATATTCCAAATTTGAAGCTTCTAGGTCTGCTAGAAGTGCCTTAGAGTTTTGATGATCGGTGAGTCAGTGAGTCAGTGAGTGACAAAATTAAGTAACTTTGACCCGTTATAATTCTTAAACTACTGGTTCAAATTGAATGAAATTTTAAATATACCGTGTCTTTACAATGCCTGCATAGCTAATGAAAATTCAGCCTTCTAGTTTTATCCACAACGAAGTTACAGGCGGTCGAAAATGGCCTGAATTGCTTCGAGAAAAGGATGGTACGGCCGTGCCGCTTTTTTGCTCGACTTGGTGGGGGCACTGCCGTGCCCCCAGATAATTATTCCCTAGCTAGTAAAAATAAAAAGCTAGTTAATTCTAAATTCTCCTACTAAAATCTTAAATTTTGTAAGCTATGTGCTGAAAATACATCATTTAACATGTATGATGTAGCTTTGAAATCGTTTCTACATAAAGTCATGCCATGGTAAAGTTACATACACGCGCCAAAATTATCTCAAAGTGAATATCAAATTGACTAATGAACAGTTCTTATCTCAAACAGATATGGTTGATTAATATTATGACGAATAATCTATCATGATAACCATACTACCTACATCAGTATGCCTATCATCATTATAATCATTTCAGCCATAGGACGTCCACTGCTGAACACAGGCCTCCCCTAATGCTTTCAACGTTGATCGATTGGTAGCAGCCTGCGTCCAGCGCCTCCCTGCTACCTTTACGATGTCGTCGGTCCACCTTGTAGGTAGACGTCCCACGCTGCGTTTTCCGGTACGCGGCCTCCATTCCAGAACCTTGCTGCCCCATCGGCCGTCAGTTCTGCGTACTATATGCCCTGCCCATTGCCACTTCAGCTTGCTAATCCTTCGGGCAATGTCAGCGACTTTAGTTCGTTTACGGATTTCCTCATTTCTGATTAGATCTCGCAAAGAAACACCAAGCATAGCCCTCTCCATAGCACACTGTATATAGTACATAGTATGCCTATACCCCTATAGCTACATTATTAGTTCGTTCGTTCCAGCCAAATGACGTCTGCTGCTGGACAAAGGCCTTCCCCAAGAATTTCCACTACGACCAGTCTTGGTCTTAGATCGTCAGTTCACCGAGTCGAAGTGCCTATACTACATCTTCTGACTATTTTTTATCAATCTGGTAGTTTATTACCAGAGATAATTAAAGATAAATGTGTCACCACATACTTTTTTTTTGTAAATACATACATTATTATACATAGAAAACACCCAGACCCGTCACAGAAATTAAAATTTATCATTTCAATTTCTGCTGGGCCGGGAATCGAATCCGGGACCTCTCGGCGTAGTAGTCCGTTCTGAACCACTACACCAAACGGCCGATATTCTTGTTGCAATTAAAAATCAACCCATTTGAACAGCGTGAGGAGTAGTAGTATACACAGACCTCCATTTGCCTCTAACAAATAAGAAAAAGATTTACTCCTACAGTTAAGACGAAAAGACCTGATTGATGATGATGATGATGATGATGATGAAAAGAACGCATTAAATAGATGCGATCAAGTATTTTCCCCATATTTATTCCGTACTCCTTTTCCTATTGTGAGAATACCTAGTGCCAACTAATACTTACAGAATTTTTGGTTAAAATATTAGTTACGTAGGTACAAGATTTTGTTTTATTGCTAGCGTCTTCAGCAGAATAACTTTATCTTCATTACGCAAATTAACCCTTTTACTGCCTATTAAATGCACCTAATTCAACAAATTTTCCGTTCAAAGAGCAATAATGGCAGCTTCCCTGGAGACCGCGGAACGACCAGACAAATCTCCGTGCGTTAACTCAACTTTGGACGGAATAAGACAGCGACTTATAGCAATTTTAGAAAACATGATTACCTACTTATGTAAAAAAAATTCAAAATTAAAACTATTAAGTCATTGAACGCCGAGACGCTAGACACAATGGAAATTGTATTGTTCGAGGCTCACCGGTGAGCCGCGTGGCGTCCAACGTGTGCAAAACTTAATTTTAACAAAGCATGTTGCGGGTTGCGTGCCATGTATTAAATATTTTCCCGAAATTAAAAATTTCTTCGTAATAAAAATAAATTGAAAAAAGAAAGTTACACACAAATAACAAAGCATTTCTTGTAGTCTTCCTTCTTACGTGTTGTTACTTTTACTAAACATTATTATACTGAAATGTAATTTTTAAATTTATGTTTGAAAATGTAGTAGGTTCCTGAAAAAAGCGGCAAAGTAGATGCTTAACAATATTTCACTGGTAATGATTTTAAATAAAAAAAAATAAAACCGACTCCAAAAAACCTACACTAAAACGTAGAAAAATAATTACTAATTACCTACTTATTTATTAGGACGAATTATTAATATTTATGTAGGTATACCATGATTGATACTTCTGGAGTCGGTGCCAAGATTATGAAACATGTAAAGTTTGCCTGCACCGACTCCAAAAGTATCAATCATGGTATACCTACATAAATATTAATAATTCGTCCTAATAAATAAGTAGGTAATTAGTAATTATTTTTCTACGTTTTAGTGTAGGTTTTTTGGAGTCGGTTTTATTTTTTTTTATAAAATTTTACTTATTTCTTGCTTTTTAGTTAACTAATTATTACCTTGATGTTACCACTGAAGGTAGGCAGTACACTGAGACCAAAAAAAATTGGTTCATAATCGGCGGAGATATTGCGTATAAAAAAGTTCATCCCCAATTTTCCACCCTTGGGGGTGAAATATTTTCTTCAAATTCGCATGAAACCACCCTTTTGATAATACCTATTCAACAAAAAAATAATCGTTCAAATTGGTTTATAATCGGCGGAGATATTGCGTATAAAAAAGTTCATCCCCAATTTTCCACCCTTGGGGGTTGTTTTTTTTATTATTAAATTTAAATGGGACCACCCTTGAGGTATTACCTATCGCCGAAAAAAGATTTGTTCAAATCGGTTCATAATTGGCGGAGTTATCGCGTAACAAACATAGAAAAAAAAAAAAAAAAAAAAACATACGCGTCGAATTGAGAACCTCCTCCTTTTTTGAAGTCGGTTGAAAATTGCACAAAACTTGTATTTTTCTACTCGTTACGTACAGTAAAACTGATGTAGTTTTGCACGTGATAATTTCGGGGACTGTTTGCACGTAGGTATCTACTGTTGGTATCTGATCTTGTGCCTTGTTATTCTCATTATCATTGTCATGTTTGTTGTTTCTGCTTTACTTAAACCTATGCCAAAATGTGTATGTGTCACCGTTGCTCAGTTGCGTCTTGTTTTTTAATGTTTACCTGCGCCTCTCCACCACTACAATCAGGCGACCACTGAAAACCAGCGTCGTGGTGCTACGCACTGCGGCATTATGCTGAGTGGAAGCCTATTTGGCATAATTTTTAAATTATTTTTTTTATCGTATTAATTTTTGTAATTTGTTGTTTTAGTGTTACAAATAAATGTATTTTCTTTCTTACATAACTTATCGTTGAGTCAAGTTAAAGTCGAGTCCAATTACTTTGCTTAGTACAGGTTTTTATCGAAGTTAAAATATTAACAGCCTTCCATTGAAATCTGCCAATATTAACCCATTCCTCCCGCTATTCTCATAACTTGCGCGGGACAGTAAAGAGTCTTTATTATGTAGTTCAACATAAACCGTATACGAGGTAAGTTGTAACTCCGGGATTTATTTACGGAATTAGAAGCAGTTCCAACTTGGCGCGGCAATAAAATGGTTAATCGGGTTTTGTTGTACGTTATGGGTTAACTGATGTCTGTGTTTGCGTTTGCTAAATAAAGTACACAATACACATTGTATATTTGCGAGAATTTTAGCTCGTGTGTTTATGAACTGTAATAGGTATTGATTGATGTTGATTATATCTTTATTATCATTATCATTACATAGTATAAAACAAAGTCGCTTTCCGCTGTCTGTCCCTATGTATGCTTATAACTTTAAAACTACGTAACGGATTTTGATGCGTTTTTTTATTAGATAAAGTGATTCAAGAGAAAGGTTTTTAAGTAAGTATATTACATTGTATCTATGCGAAGCAGGGGCGGGTCGCTAGTATAATATAAAACAAGTCGCATTGGTTCGAATATAAATAGCAAAATAGATAAGTGTAAATCCTTGTGGGAAACCTTTCTCTAGCACTTGGTAAATAAATAATAAAAACGTTGGAAAATTGACTAAAAATAAAAATCATTTTTGTACAAGAATATGAAATGATTATTGAGATTACGTCAAAATAATCTGCTAAGGTTATGGTAAATTATTTCCTTAAATTATACCGTACTACCTATTTGTAAGCATAACGTTTCATGTTAATTTACCGTTTCTCGTTATTTTCTATAAACGATTTCCGTGAATCTTAACTTCCGTGAATCTTATAATCGTTAACTTTTAATCCTTTGAAATGTGGTGATCTTAAATTTTCCCCCTTTTATCGGAATTAAGACCTTTTAATTTAATTTCAACAAGTTATAAAACATTGTTGTTGTCAAGTCAAAGCAACTAATCACTACAACTATCTGTCTGTCCCTATGTATGCTTAGATCTTTAAGGGTGGATTGCACCATCTTACTTTAACTGTGACAAATGTCAAAAATCTGTCATACTCCATACAAAAAACACCTGTTATCGTAATAGTTACCGTTAAAGTTAGGTGGTGCGACTCAGCCTAAAACTACGCAACGGATTTTGATGCGTTTTTTTATTAGCTAGAGTGATAGAAGGATTTTAAGTATTATACATTGTACCTGTGTTCTTTTTTCGTTTTCATTTAATTTAAGTTCATTGTCCATTCATAAAGTTACAAAATTTGCTTTACGATATTTAATTGTTCAGTTTATACTGATTTATTCACAACTTCTCTATCCATACATGTAGTAGCGTTAGTTAATCGACTCTACATAGATTTGTTTACTTATCAAACTAGCGCTTAAATATATTATATTAAGAACATTTTCCTTTGAATATTTCGATTTCAATCTATCAGTTGTATTCAAATTATTGGGGAAGGAGTTTCTCCTTATTTTATGCTGACAATACCTACGCCCTTCTTTTGTATTTTTCAACCAGCATTTTGATAGGGTTGATAACTTTTGGATGCTGAAATAAAACTCTACCTAAAGGGATAGACTTGACACAATAAATGCTTAGAATAATGAATTTATATTCTTTGGTAGATAGAGGCCATGTAAATAGAAAAACATTTTGCTTAGTCAGACTATTTAGGTGCTCAAGAGGGTTTAAAACCTCTAACAAAAAACCTTACTCCTACTTTTCCACACAGCGCCTCCTGTCCAATTTTATGGTCTCAGCTACCCCATAATAATAATCTCATGGATGGCTTTACAGTGGGAGTTAATAGATTGATTTTGCTTATCAAATCAGTTTCAATCAGAGTTTAAATGTAAGTAATGTAGTTGTTTCTTAATATTTCTTCCAATACACGTTGGACGCCACGCGGCTCACCGGTGAGCCTCGAACAATACAATTTCCATTGTGTCTAGCGTCTCGGCGTTCAATGACTAAACCATTGTCAACCCTACCTAAAAAAGATAGGAAAAGATATCTGAAATTCAAGCTTCGACAGGCACAAGCGAATGAGTTTTTGTGTTTAAACAAGATAAAATCTGTGGCCTACCCTTCAATCTTGTTTTGATATATTTATCTCACTCACTCCCTCTGAATTGTTGACATAAGTGAGAGAGACAGCAATATTCGACATCGTTTTCAATGTAGACCAGCTGAGTCGGGATTTTATTTAGGCAAATCCTTGCTTTTGTACGGTAATTTATTATTTTGGGATTCGAAGGGTTGTAATAATACGGATGCCCGAAAAAATTATGATAAGTAATACCGTAACTGCTTTATTTGCCTTTTTATCGGCAGATTTGGGATTTGGATTGAAGTATACGTAGATTGATGACAATAAAATTCGGTATCACGGCGATTTGTACACATCAAACTTTGTTGATGGAAAATTGAGATGGATTTAGATCAAAAATAAACTTATAATTTAACTAAATTATAAGTTAACAACTGTTAAGTTACTAATATTACATTTATAAACTATACAGCACATTGTTTCCGGCGTTTCTTCTCAGCACTCTCGAAGCGCTGGTAGGGCCCAAAAGATAAGGAGACATGTAAAGTGTACCATAAGGTTTTGATTTTTTTCTTTTAGATAACTAATTTTCCCAATGTTTTTGCTAGTGCTATTCATTTATGGCTACCTGTTTGCTTAAAAATGGGTTATTATGTTACAGAAACTGATAAAAACAACAAAAACAAGACAAATATTGAGATTTTTTTCATCATCATAATTTCAGCCACTCAGAACATACACTGCTGAACAATTTGAACAGACCTATACTTAGGCCTCCCCCTAAAACATTTTTTACACACTTACGCCCGTATTCACAAACGATACTTGCTTAAGTGAAGTAACAAATCGAACGCACAGCGGTCAAATTGAGCTCTATGATTGGTTCATGTGTCACCCTGTGCGTCCACGTACACTGTGAGACCTCATAGTAATGTTTGTGAATACGGGTGATAGTCGTTTTGTTTATGTATATTTTCTGAATAAGTCTTTTTTGAGGAGCATTTTGTACTAAGTCATAAGTCTAACTAATAAATATTTGATGAAATCGGATGATTTTATAAAAACTGTTTCAACAGATATTCTTTGTTACATTCGATTTTCCAAAGAATGAAGCTTCTTCAGCCATTTAGCGGTAAAACAAAATACCCTTTACTTTCTTCAACTACTTTAAATGCGTTCTAAAGTCCCGTCCATTCACCGGCAAGTATCTTTTTGCTCCGTCAAAAAAGTCGTTTTCACGGATTCACTTTAAAACCCACTTGACGAATGCATAGCACCACAAAGTAAATGCTTTTCTAGGCCGTGGTACTCGCCCTTAATGATAGTGACGTGACGGTTGTCACTTGATATTTTTGAAGTTGTATTTTAGTGATTTAGTAAACGTTTTTATTTTTAACAATACAGGTATTTGACCGCAATCGCATCTGGTGTTAAGTGAGATGCAGTCTAGGATGGGACATAATCTGCCCAGTAAGTGCCTATTCACTCTCGTTATATAAAGACCCGGATTATAGTGTTCAGAAAAGACAAGGCAGCGAATTCCAGTCCTGTTCGCATATTATGAGTTATCGATACGCTTAGCGCGAGCTGGTGGAATGTCCACAATGTTTTTATTTATTTATTAGAAGTGTTTAAGGATAGAATGAATTTTACAGGCAACCTTGCAACATTATAGTATTCTGTATGGAAACCCTAAATAAAATAAGGCGTACAATACAGGACAATTATTGGCAGTGCATTATGAAATAAAAATAAAATAAGTGCGAAAAATGACTCGTGTGAAATTTCAAATTACAATCGTACCAATTGTTAATAAATAAAATAAAAATAAAATATGTATATTATTTTTTATACAAAAAGTAAGTAAGTAGGAATTATTTTTAAAATCAAGTTAAGATAATATACAACTTTCGTTAAATATGACTCACTAATGAATATTCAGCTACATTCTTTTTATTAAACCAATTTCTCATACTTTAGCTCATATGAATACAATCATTCCATTTACATACGTCTTTAGAAACCATATTATCCTGAACAGGAGTCGGTAAACCACAGTATAAGCCCTTGTTATAACAACGGTTACTTCATACGAAATTGATATCCTTGTTCATACACCGTTTTCAATAAACTTATTCAACAGAACACGGTTCCGAGAAGCGAGAAGTAACGTGATATTTTCAACTAAACCCGAGTATATCTATGTATACCAATCTATCAGTATTATGTATTCGCAACTAAACTATAACTCGTGCGGAAAAGGGTATATAAACCTAAAATCTATACTATTCAAACAAATGAATGGATTTCAATAAAATCAACACCTATTTTCCTCGGTGATATAACCATGGCTAATATGTATGGATACATATTAGCCCAACGGATTAGCAAGCTGAAGTGGCAATGGGCAGGGCACATAGTAAGCAGAACTGACGGCCGATGGGGCAGCAAGGTTCTGGAGTGGAGGCCGCGTACAAGTAAACGCAGCGTGAGACATCCGCCAACGATATCGTAAAGGTGGAAGGCGCTAGACGCTGGCTGCTACCAACCGGGCAACATGGAAAGCATTGGGGGAGGCCTATGTTCAACAGTGGACATCCTATGGCTGAGATGATGATGATGATGGATCAATTTTGGGAGTATTTATAATTTTGATGACTAAGTTTTGCTATTATTTTATAGGTATGTTTATTACACTTGTAATTTTAATTCGTATAGTTGCATTTTTTCCATGTTGCACTGTATTGATCCTTAAGTTTTAATATATTTGTTGATTTAGTAATTTTAATTCGATGTAACTTAATATTAACGTCATATTGTCAGTTATCAGTCACTCAATGAACAGTGATGTCAGCTTAACGCATTTCACATGCAATCGGAGTATCGGTTTGCGGTTTATCGATATTTCATCCAATTTGCACGCGGTCCTTGTCTTTGATTGTATCTCATTAGTGGATCACATTTGATCCATAATTAAAACTAAAAGTGATTTAACGCTTAATGATTGGGTTTTGGTTTAACTGGAATCCACTTTAAATTAAAATAGGTGTTAAATTCGAAATTCAATTGTAATTTAATCATAGCGTACTCGTAAATATTGTCTGTTATTTTATTGTGTTTCGTAATTAATTGTTTCATTAAAACAATGTTGTAATTCGATTTTAATTAAGTACTTTTTTCACCGCTATGGCTGCTCCTTTTTTGGATACATAAACAACAAAAAAAACGTATCTAACTAAATTCATTTCAAAAATTTTGCGACAGTTGACACGCTGCGTAATTAATAGTGGCATTTATCAAACTTATTCTGCTACATCAAAAGATATTTTTACTCGTATGTGTGTCACAGCTCCTGCCGATCGCATCAAATATTGCGTCACCGATGTATCGTGACAATACTCGATATCCCAACACTATTTTTATACGAACGGGTGGAATACGGAGTGACCCCGTTTTCAGTTCGTGGCTACGAAAAGAAGAGTATATTTTTTACATCGGACGAGAAACTGGGTTTTGGTTGGAGACGGTGTGAAATATCGTAAAAGATTTATTTACTGTATTTGTCACACAATATTATTATAACAGCTGGTATTTAGTGTAGAACTTCGGCGTGATTTAATTATATTACGACCGTATTCACAAACGTATTATGAGGTCTCATAGTGAGCGTGGACGCCCAGGGCGACACACGAATCAATTACAGATCTATTCAACGCTGTGCGTTCGATTTGCTGCTTCACTTAAGCAAGCATCGTTTGTGAATGCGGGCGTTAGAAACTAACAATGATTTCCATAATGACCGGTTAGTGCATCCAGCGCCTTCCTGCTACTTTTATATCGTCGGTTCACCTTGTATATTTGATGGCCAAACGGGAAGGGCATGAAACATACAGAACTAAGATTTCACGTTCCAGATTTTTTTTCTCTGTAGCTTTTGCGAACGTAACTATCAAGTAAATAAACACTAACATCATCGTGATAAATGCTTTTTAAGATTTTATGTATTAGGTCCAACATGATACTTCAAACAATATGTCAGTTCTAATAACCCCTGATTAAGGCAAGTTTTACCATTACGAAGCACAACTTACTAATCACCTACTTTAAATAGTCTAGACTGGATTTCACTACCCAAGCATGATTAATATCTGCGATCTAGAAATTCTGAAACTCAATATTAATATCTAATATCTAACCGCCCATGACTGAGCCTTATCATTTGCCAGGCTGTGTAAATACCTACTAAATACCTAAACCAGAGTAAATACAAATGAGTAGGTCATCTTCATAGAAACGCCCGAGCGCGGTTTGTATGTGAGCGCGCCAATACGTATGCGGCGCGCACGCAAACACTGACAAAATTTAGCGTGGATTAGCGGTGAGGTGCGTGTATACTGCCGTCCAATCACTATAATGCCGTTAACCCACAATTGGTCAATTTTGACTTTTGAATACCATCCGAATCAGAAAAAAATGCTTAATCTAGCACTGTTATCGAAATTTTTATATCTTGTTTAGTTCCTGAGATAAAAAAAATAAGAAAGCCGATAACTGCTTCGCTTCTGCAAGATTACATAACTAAAATGCAGTTACATTACATTTCTTAGCTTAAACGCGGTTAAGCGTCTTTAATTGTTATTAGAATTAAAAATTTAAGAAAAATTACAAAGCTTTATTGCCGTTATTTACAATTTCTAGTCAATACAGCCGTTAAGGTACTTTAACGACAATATTGCTAAGCTGCTCTTTGCAAAGCTTTAATAGACTCCTCAAGACTAAAACGCCGTTAAGTAAAATTATTAGACTTAAACGCAACAAAGGTCCAATAACGGCATTATAGCTTTGTATTACATGAATTTATTTATTAAAATTGCACTAGTAAATTCACCATTAAGGCTAACCAAATGTAACAATCTATGTGTTTTTTACATTTTTACAAGACTTAAATGCCGTTAACCTACATTCCTAAACTATAATGCGGCTATGTTCAAAAAGTTGAATGAAGTGTTCTAAGCGTCGTTGCGTGCGTCGATCACTCAGCTCAGTCAGAGTTACTGATGTGCCGCTGATAACGCTCCCGGAAATATTCCTAGCGTTCTCAACAAAATAAATTTAGTTTTAATTTTATGTTTGTTGTTTATTAATATGTGATGTGCAATGTTTCTATGTTTTATTATCTAAGACTAGTCGTTATAAACAAGGTATGAAACGTGTTAGTGAGATATTGTTGTCTTGTCACTATTTTCGTGGCTAATTCGCACTGCAACTTTAAGACACGGCAGCGCGGTAATTGAGCATCAGTGTGCCTCTGAGTTTTAAATGATAAGAACACGTTGCGTTTTGTTTTCTAATTTTAAAAATTAGTAAAAGAAGCCTGGTGTTCGATCATTTTACTTGTTCATTTTGTTTTACATCTTCTATGTTAGACGAAGACATAACGTTCGTTTGTTTCAGGCAAATGTCGTTCAACGGCTGGACAAAGGTCTCAAGGATTTCCACAACGATCGGTCCTGCGCCGCCCGCATCCAGGCACCTCTTATGACCTTTACCAGATAGTCCATCCATCTAGTAAGGGGCCTGCCTGCCCTCACTACGTCTCGGCTCGTGGTCGCCACTCGAGAATTTTTCTACCCCATCGGCCATATTCAGCTCTGCCACTTGATTTTAGCAATTCTGGGGGTTATGTCGGTCACCTTGGTTTTTCTACGGATCTCCTCATTTCTGATTCGAGCACGCAGGGAAACTATGCTTGGCATAGCACGCTCCATCGCCCTTTGGGTGACCTTGAGCCTTTTTATGAGGCCCATAGTAAGCGACCACATCTCAAATCCGTATACTATCACTGGCAACACACACTGGTCACAGACTTTTGTCTTAAGACACTACGGTATTTCGGACGTGAAAATATCGCGAAGCTTCCCGAACGCTGCCCAGCCGACCTGGATTCGACAATCGACGTCTCTCTCAAAGTTGGACCGACCTAACTGGATGGTTTGTCTCAGGTATACATACATAACTGTCAACAACTTCGAGTGTAGTCTCCAACTTTCAGAGGAGTGGGTACAACACGGACATTTGACATGATTTTTGTCTTGTCCATGTTCATTTTGAGACCCACTTGTTGCGAGGCTCTACTGAGGCCATCGAGCATTGTGCCTAGATCTGCCACAACTACGATTCGTTCGTTCGTTCGTTTCAGCCAAATGACGTCCACTGCTGGACAAAGGCCTCCCCCAAGGTTTTCCACAATGAACGGTCCTGCGCTGCCCGCATCCAGGCTCTTCCCGCGACCCTTACCAGATCGTCGGTCCACCTAGTAGGAGGCCTGCCCACGCTACGTTTTCCAGCCCGTGGTCGCCACTCGAGAACTTTCCTGCCCCAACGGCCATCGTCTCTACGAGCTATGTACCCCGCCCACTGCCACTTGATTTTAGCAATTCTGCGAGCTATGTCGGTTACTTTGGTTCTCCTACGGATCTCCTCATTTCTGATTCGATCACGCAGGGAAACTCCGAGCATAGCCCGCTCCATCGCCCTTTGGGTGACCTTGAGCCTTCTTATGAGGCCCATAGTAAGCGACCACGTTTCGGATCCATATGTCAACACTGGCAACACACACTGCTCGAAGACTTTCGTCTTGAGACACTACGATATCGTCTGCAAATCGAAGGTGGGTGATGAACTCGCCGTTGATATTTATGCTGAATCCTCTCCAGCCCAGAAGCTTGAAAACATCTTCCAGGGCGGTGGTAAACAGTTTCGGAGATATTACGTCTCCCTGTCTCACCCCTCGCTGCAACTAGATAGGTTTCGAGACCTAATCCTGGAGACGGACTGACATTATGACGTTTTTATACAAACCTTTTTTGAAGAGGAGTACCACCATACTTCTTTGCAATGCCGTAGGCGTTTTTCCCTTGAGGATGACGGAATCAAACAGCTTCTGAAAAGCCTTGTACCGGCGTTCCGCCTGCTTTCAGAAGCTCAGCTGTGATTACATCATCACCAGGTGCCTTGTTGATTTTAGCTATTTGAGAACCATTCTAATCTCGTACAGACTAATATACGGGATATATTCGGCAAGTGTCGGGTCTATCTAGCTAGCACGTATTTTCTATAAAAATGTGTCAAATGATCCGTCACATAGGCTATCCACAACTTATTCAAAAGTCGTGAAACAGGCCCTTACTAAGCGATTGTAAAATATGCCCTTAATGTCAAAAAACGAACAAATGGACAGTAACATTATGTAATTACGTGTAAAAAGACATTCCTGTCATTAAAACAACATTTCACGAAGAAAAAATTAAATTTAGTAAAGGTGTAGTTATATTGAGAATATTACCGTGAACCACTTATATGTCGACTTAATTTGATACTATTTTACTTAAGAATTGTAGTTTATTTCCATTTGATAAACATGATTCTCACCATTCTCACTAACTAGGTGATTATTATAAGCAGCGTGAAGTTAATTTATTAGGTAAGGCTTGCCGCGTTGTACATTATTATTGAATTAAATAAATAGATATCAATTTTTATTAACTACAAAATATTGTAGTTGTAACCTGTTTCAGTAAACAGGCAAAATAATATAAATATATTGCGGCATTGGTAATAAAGTGTCGTCACTTATTATTTTTATTATTATGAAACTGCTAAGTTTGAGAACTTTCAATAGTTGGTTTTAATTGATCTCAAATAATGAAAATGTAAAGATTTTATTTTGTGTTGTCTTTTATGAGTATCTACTTTTTTAAAGTGGTAAATTTAAAAAATTAACATAATAAAACGTATTATTGATGTCAACGAATGCTAAAAATAGTAAAGACTTGATTTTTTTAAAATCAATATAAATTTTCAACACTAAAACAGGTTTTGTTATTTTTGACATAAATGCAATTTTCTTTATTTCCTGAACTATTAAGTAGCTAGTACTTAGCTTAAATGCCGTTATGGTGAAAAGTTTTGTTTTTAACTGCATTTTAGTCTTGTAATCAAAACGAATCAAACAGGCATACCAATAGTTTCGGAATTTATGTGTTAATACTAGACTTTAATGACGTTAGCTAACATTAGCTGCATTTAAGGCAAGTATTTTCACGTTAAAAAATAATAGTTTTACCGAGCTAAAACGCCGTTAAACTATTTAACGGCATTAAAGTTTAGTAGAATTATTAGTTAGAAACTCATTTTACAAATGTATCAAAGTTATTCAAGATCCAAAACTTAAACGCCGTTAAGGTAGCCATACCGGCGTTTTAGTTGTGTATATTTTGAGATATTATTTCAATAATACTGAGTTAAAATGTATAAATTAAAATATTTCAAAATCTATAATATGTAGCGTCGTGAGAGTTTGTGTCAATTGTAGCTCTTAAAAATACCTTTAAAATGATATATTTAAATTACAAATTACTCTTTTACTTTTGAAACAGCGATTTTTTTTTAATTCGTGATCTTTAAACTCGTTTTTCTCCGAAAGTGGTTTTTGCACTTAACGGCGTTATAGTGATCGGACGGCAGTATAGTTTTAAGTCCCTTTGTTCTGTTTTTTGTTTTATTTTTGTGTCAAATAAAGTTTTTCTTATTCTCTCATACAAACCGCGCTCGGTGTGTTTCTATGATGATGACCTACTCATTTGTATTTACTCTGCGTAAACTAAACCCATTTCAACGTCTTGATAAAGCAAGTTTGGGGCTGTCGACATCCTTTTGTCTTATCTCGTTTTAGCCTAAGCGCAGACCACCGACTTTTAGTTGGCCGATAGTTGGGTCGGGCTGTTAATCAGTATGGAGATGTATGAAAGTGCGCACATTACACCGATTTGGTATCAGCCGATTCTTCATTCAAATTAGAATCGGCCAACTAAAAGTCGCAGACCACCGACTTTTAGTTGGCCGATAGTTGGGTCGGGCTGTTAATCAGTATGGAGATGTATGAAAGTGCGCACATTACACCGATTTGGTATCAGCCGATTCTTCATTCAAATTAGAATCGGCCAACTAAAAGTCGGTGGTCTGCGCGTAGAATTAGAATTAACTATTTATTTATTTACTACCTAACCTGGTGACGACGAAGTGGCGACCACGAGCTGGAAGACGTAGCGTGGGCAGGCCTCCCACTAGGTGGACCGACGATCTGGTGAAGGTCGCGGGAGGTACCTGGATGCGAGCGGCGCAGGACCGGTCTTTGTGGAAATCCTTGGGGGAGGCCTTTGTCCAGCAGTGGACGTCTTTCGGCTGAAACGAACGAACGAACGAACCTGGTGAACTTCGGACCGCGTATGTTCATTAGAAATTATAATTTGTATTGAGTTTTACAGATTTTTGACGTTTGTCAAAGTTAAAATAATAAGTCCGCCACTGTACATTTATATGTGCAAAAGTGTAAATAAATAAATAAATAAATAAAATAAGATGTGATGAATTGTCAAAATGACAAGTTTATTCTTCAGTTAAAAGTCAACTGATGATTGAAAAATCAGCTCTAAATTACCTGGTGATGATTTTGATGGGAGTAAAAAAGTAGACTGGATTTATTTTACTTTGATTGTTTACATGAGTGGATATTCGCGTTTCATATCGAATTTCATTCGTTTAACGATTAACAATCGATAGTCCGTGCGTTCGATTGTTGAGTCTTAAATTATTTTTTCTGAAACAATCGCTTATCGTCGCTACTATCACTTCAATTCGTTCATTGACCTAGGTATCGATGATGGTTTCAAGCTTCCATTTCAATTCCTCTATTATTTTAATCAAAACTACCTCGAGCTGTATAACTATTGTAACATCTACCTTATTGTATTACCTTGTCTCGGTGAATAAATGACCTTTTTTTTTAAATCAAGTTAATTAGATTAAATAGGTCTCTTAATAAATTGTATTGTTAACAATGTGTAATGTTAACAGCATTGTTGTGTTCCGGCAGTTAGAGGTAAGATAGCCAGTTCCTCCGTGGTTGAGGATTCCGGGTGAAGCTCGCTTCCACCTTCGGCCTGATCATCACTTACCATCAGGTGAGATACAGGCTAAGAGCTTCCTCGTTGTGTATAAAAATAAAATAAAAATAATAGATGCTATTTTTCTACAAAAATATATGATTTAAAGAGCTGTCTACTATAATAACAACACAAACATTAGGATAAGTAAGTTAACACTGGCTTCGTAGGCTGAGTTGCACCACCTAACTTTGACCGTAACTTTAACGATAACCGGTGTTTTTTGTTTGGAATTTGATAGATTTTTGACGTTTGTCAAAGTTAAAGTAAGATGGTGCAATCCAGCCTAAGAGATAGGTGCGAATTTGCAACAAAAAATTACAATGACCTGTCAACTTTTATTTTTACTTTGAACCTTTTCTAAAAGATACAAGGTTGAAATTAATATTGTAGGCCTATCTGCATTTCATACAGCCAGCCAAGATTACCCCACTAATAACATCTCCCTAATAAACCTCGGCGAGAAATAACAACTCTATGCATAATTAACAAGGTGTAGTGATCGGGTTCATAATTGAATGGAGTTTAGAAGCCTCTCGAAAGGCTTTATTAATCCGGGCACAACCTTTGGATTTCAGCTAAACAATGTGCATAGCAGAACAAAGCCTAGTTAAACAACAGGATAGAAATGTACTCGTAATTATACACAGGCCACAACACATCTAGCTAATCACTGTGGAATGTTATATACCTAACTGGTACAATTTTGCAATAAACATACAGTCATGTGTTGTAAACATCGGCCATTTGGTGTAGTGGTTCGAAACGGACTACTATTCCGGAGGTTGCGGGTTCGATTCCCGCACAGTACAAACATTTGTGTGCATGAACATATTTGTTTGTATTGGACTGGGTGTTTTCTATGTATAATATGTATGTATTTACAAAAAAAAAAGTATTTAAGTATGTTTATATCCGTTGTCTAGTACCCATAGTACAAGCTTTGCTTAGTTTGGGACTAGAAGCGCAGTGTAAAATGTCCAAGGATATTTATTTATTTTTAAACAGAATCCAAAGATTAAACCTATTGTAAATTATAAATAACTTGAAAAAATCGAACTGCCTTAGGCGGGAATCGATTTTATCGAACCCACGACCTTTCGCTTACCTTTGAGATGCAACTCTTAACGCTAAAAATTAAATAAACCTATTATATCCATGTCAATGTCATCATTTTAGCCACAGGACTGGACACTGCATAACAAAGGTCTCTTAAGGATTTCTGGATTGGCCGGTTGGCTGCGACATGCATCTTGTAACCTTTATGACATCATCTGAAGTCATCATCAACTCCATTCCAAAACCTTCCTGCCTCATCGGCCTTCAGCTCTGCGTACTATGTGCCCTGCCCATTGCCACTTCAGCTTGCTAATCCGTCGGGCTATGTCAGCGACTTTAGTTCGTTTACGGATCTCTTCATTTCTGATTCGATCTCGTAAAGAAACACCGAGCATAGCCTTTTCCATGGCACACTGTGCAACTTTAAGCTTATGTACAAGGCCTATTTAGTGAGACGCCACGTTTCCGAACCATTTATGTCATCACTGGTAACATACCTTGGTAAAAAATGTCATTACTTCTAAACTCTACAAAACGTATTCTGCTCTATTTTACGTCGCTTTACTAAAGCATGCATGCATCCTAAAATCTATCTGATGTCCTAGTTTACAGCAGGCCTTATCGCATCATTGTTTTTAACAATATCACAGAATAAATACTACAAAACTACAATACACTGACGACATAACTACCCATTTTGTACGGAATCAAGTCCTCTAACAAAATGAACAATTATTTTAGCTTTGTAAACGATTTGCGGTTCTAAGATTGTTTGTCTTGTATAAGGTACTTGATACAAATAAGGCCTACCTAACTTTAAATGCTTATATTTCAATAAATATTAACGCCAGTCAACAAAAACAAGGTTAATTAACTTCTTCCATCCTTTAATTTTAGCAATATTACAAAAAATAACACAATTTTTAATTAAATCTATTCAAAATAAGCAAATTACGAAACCACTGATTTTGGCTTTATTAAATCACCTACACGGAATAAGGCCTATATGATTCAAGTGCCTGTAGACCTTAAAATTGAGGTTGTATTAAACAAAATGCGGTCTTATAACATTAAACACGTCGATTTGTTTGCGTTATCAAAATTTTACATACCAAGTAAACAGAAATATACTGTATATCTCTAGATAAACTTAAATTCCACTTATTAAGAATAATACATAAATTATAGATAAAATTAAATATTCATAGTAACAAAGTAATGATTCCTTACTTAAATTATCAAAAAAAATATCAAAAACAAACAATATTATTTTTTTGTATAGGGCTTATTAAAACACCGTGTTCGAATAAGGCCTACACATAAAACCTTTTAAATAAATCAGTTTAGGAACATCATTTAGTCTTGATTTTATGTAAACAAAATGAGATCTCAATTTTTGTTAGAACCAGTGCATAAAAAGGCTTCTGAATCATCTTTACGAACTCCTACACAATCTTTATGATACCACCAAAAGCAGTCCTTTATGGTAGCATATCTGCTACATTGTCTTCGAGACAGGCATGATAATACCAGCATTAATTCTCCTATCCTTTAGAATTATACATACGGCTTTTTTTTCTTAGTTTTTATTGGTTTTGTATTTTGTTTCTTTTTTTTACAGGTTTAGTAATTTTTTTTTTACTCTGTTTTCTTTTTATTTTCTGTGCTGTTAGTAACATTCTTATTAAATAAATATTTAGTTACTCTTTGACTCATTTAGTTTAATGAATTTGTCCGTAGTCAGGTGTTGACATAAGTATCCAATATGGCCTACAATGCTGAAATAAGGCCTAGGCCTTATTAGATATCTCGCTCTTGTTGTCTTTAAAAATTTACAAATAATGCATCTATAGCCAGTAGTACAAATTAAGGTAATTATTAGCTAGTAAGAAATATTTAGAAACGATTACTAAGAAAAGCTTAATCTAAAACAGCGTTATTTTACCGAAAATTTAAGATGAAATCGCCAGATTTTTATAAGAGAGCACGAAATCACCCACCACCTTAGAAGAACGCGTGCCAATTGGTGCTGGGATCGTGGATCGGGACGCTCTTGCACTCTACCGGGTTGTAGGGCATATGAGTACGTGTCCTTGAAGTATTATCCCGGTTGGATTTATTTATCTGTGTTTTCTGATGTATAGGCCTTATTAGAACGTAGGCCTTATTTGTATCAAGTACCTTAGAATTAAAATGCGATAATTGTCTGGCAACAAAATTATGTTTGCCAGTCGGTAACAATTTGACTGAAAACCTTTTGAAGCAAATTAAAGAGCTCTTAATTTAGAAAGGTAACTTTAGAGGATTTTGTAAAAATAAAGTTGTTTACAGGAAAGGAGATTTTCAGGCATTCGTTTTCTTATTCGATAATGTTGAAAAAGTTAAAAGCCACATTTGTGAAAAATAAATACGTGGCATATTAACCCGTCGGTCTCATGTCAGTATCATTAACACGTTGGACTCCACTCGAGCTATTAATGTTGTGCACGACGGACGGCCTCCGAATCGTACCGTAAAATAGTTGTAAATAATTGTTTCGTTTTTGTTTCATAGTTATTTCGTTTTATAAAGTTTGTATAGTTAAAATTTCGATAATTTCGTAATACAGTCCACTTTCTCTTTGTTGGTTCGCAATTAGTTCTCAGTTAATGTGTAAAGTCTCTAATTAATTACTAATTAATAGACGTATGTGATATTGGAGATGTATAAATCATAGTTTATTTTAGAAAACCATAGAAATGTATAATTTGATAGCCCTTTGTTTTATGTATATCGATTAAACCTGTAATTTCGCATAGTTATGTATGTCGAGTCATATTTTTAATATGTAAATTAGAAAGATAATTATGTATAGATCTTTATAGTTATTTACTTTTAATTGGTGATAATCTTAATTAGCCATAAAGGCAATTAATGTAAAATAGTGTGGCCAAATGAGCCCTATTTTTTGTACAAATTTTAATGCTTTATTAGTAATTAACCCTGTACCTGTGTACCTTTATTTACCTATCGAATAGTAAGAAGTAATTTGTCTGAAAATAAATAACATAGATTCCAAAGAATAGTGGAAGAGCTAATTAGAATCCGATAAGAATTAGGTCAAGGTCATAGTTAAAAAATAGGTCACCGAATAGATAAAAAACAGGCTCTCTATACGGTATTGCCGCCCAGGGGGGGTCTAAATTAGAAAGAGAGGGCAATAGATTTGCTGTTTCATTAGAGCGAGAGGCAGCTAGGTTTTCTCACTCTAATGAAAGTAAATAAATATCGGGGTGCCATCCGGACCCAGTCAGTTCCGCGTTTTCTCCTCAACAAGCTACAACACCAAGCTCTCGCCACTGCTCCGAGGAACCGGTCACAGTCTCAACCACAACCGAGTTATTATTTCTGCGCTCCCCGCCCCCTTCGTCTCGCTCTCCCGCTCGCGCTGCACCCCGCATCGCGCCGTGTCGGCGTACGGTATCAAGGGTCCGCACAGGGTTGCAACCCCATACCGTCCGGCACAAATGTAGTGGAATCTCTTCAAACTATAAAAGCATGTAATATCATATGCTACAACCTACACGATTCAATCAACACGCAGTTTATACGTTTTATCAACCTATTTCGTACCTTTCAAAAAATTCCACGTTTAATAATTATTATTGACGGGATTGCTACCATGTACCTTAATTTCGAGTTTCCAATCTCACCCGCCAGTTTCCTCAGTCACTTCTTGCTTGCAACAGTGCCGAAATATCGGAAACTCAAAATTAAGGTACATGGTAGCAATCCCGCCAAAAATAATTATTATGTCAGTGACCATGAAAGTTTAAAAGAATATTATTTTCATGTCGACAACTCAATTCAATTTATCGATATTCTTGCTACACGTCCCGTCACTACCGTAATTGACAATCACCATTACCCTCACGGAACTCAGTTGGCGTTCGTCTGGACTTTGGGGAATCCCCGTCCGAGATGTTAGGATAAACCGGTAAACCTATTTGCTGTAACTACACTATCTTGGAGTTAAATTGACGTTGGTTTAACTAAACAACGACAGAAGGACTTTAGATGGATATTTCGGGGAGATAAGTGGAGATTTACGAAAGCTTTTAAGATATCATGAGGAGTAATTTATAAACGAAATAAGTAAAACTGATTTTTATTTATACGGACAGTCTAAGAGACTATCACTATACCCACGAAAAATAAAGTTACCTTATCTATCTAAAAATATAATGAAACGTGATATTAAATTTTTGTCGATATTTTCATTGACACAAAGAACTAGAATTGAAGACCGGAAATTAATGTTTCTTAATTTTCTTACCATTTTTATTAATAACTCATTAGGTATAGTTTTCAAAAGAAAAGTAGGCAATCGGAAGATTTTGTGAAGAGTTTAAGGAAAGATTATTTTGAACCTATTTTGGTTCCGTTTTGATCTTATGATTTTGCTCGCTATGAGTTTAAAAAAGGTTAATTCTACTACTTAAATTTTTCAATGTAAGTAGTAGAATCAGTCTTTTTACCTAAAGTACCTACTCCAAAAACAATCCAAAAATTGTGTCTCTTAAATACATTAAATAAATACCCACCTTAATTTACTACAGTAACATATTTGCGCGAATCCCGGTAATTTTTCAGGACTACAACGGGGTAAATAACTCGCGCGGCGGGTCATGGCTGGCTAGAATAACAGAATACCCTCATTTTGGGGATGAGCGTTGAATATAACTACCCTCATTTCGGGGAGGCCTTTGTAAGTTTCGAATATGGGGTTGGTTTGGGCTGTAACCGAGCTCGATCTACCTACACTGTCAGAGAGATAAACGCAGGTTAGTGGTGACTTTAACTCACTGATATTTTCACGGCTACATTTTCACGTATGTAACGCCAGATGCAGAATTAGCAAGCTGAAATGGCAATGGGCAGGGCACATAGTACGCAGAACTGACGGCCGATGGGGCAGCAAGGTTCTGGAGTGGAGGCCGCGTACCGGAAAACGCAGCGTGGGACGTCCACCCACAAGGTGGACCGACGAAATCATAAAGGTAGCAGGAAAGCGCTGGACGCATCCGCTACCAACCGGGTAACATGGAAAGCATTGGGGGAGGCTTATGTTCAGCAGTGGACGTCCTATGGCTGAGATGATGATGATGATGATGATGAACGCCAGATGCGGTAGCGAATTCGAGTTCAGTTGGGGTAAAAATGTAAGTAATGCCAGAGTAAATAAAAATGAGTAGGTCATCTTCATAGGAACGCACGGGCGCGGTTTGTATGCGAGCGCGCCAACACGTATGCGGCGCGCACGCACACACTGACAAAATTTAGCGGTGATTAGCGGTGAAGTGCGCCGAATTTTGTCAGTGTGTGCGTGCGCGCCGCATACGTATATTGGCGCGCTCACATACAAACCGAGCTCGGTGCGTTTCTATGAAGATGACCTACTCATTTGTATTTACTCTGGTAATGCGTAAGTCCGGAGGGTTGATATTGTGGGTTTATATTATGTACTATCTATAGATTAAGTACGAGTAGGTATGTTTATCTGTAACCTAGTTGCTATAGTCAAGCTCTGCTTAGTTTGCAGTTCTAGGTAATTGATGTGATTGTTGCAGTAATGCGTTGCAATGTACGTTAATTTAGCTCTACCTGTCTCTCTCTCGCCCCTAAACGCTGTATTTGATAGAAGAGAGAGCGACTGTATTCCAAAATGTTTTTGAGGAATCATAGATAAAGCCTATTATTAACAAAACAAGACTTAAATTATCATCATAGTCATTAAAAAAAGTAAAAAATGGTAGTAGGTATTTCTATAGACTATTTAGATAGTGCTTACAAACCGTTCAAAACACAGATCACAGAAACTAAATGGAGATGTGACAAGGGGGCGGGGCCGGTGTCGCAGCAATATGCCCAAAAATAGAACTCATTGCTCGTGACAGCAATGATTACAGCAGCGACGACGTGATAATGTAAACAGTTTACTAAACTAAAGATTATTCGAACGTTGAGTACTGATATCGCAGTGGATAATAAGCACATATTTTGATTACTTTGTGGGTGTGAATTTCTAATGCGACACCGAGTGTCGAAACTCAGCGCATTGTTGGCATCTCTCTACATCTCTGTGGTCCAATATTTATTGGTAGACAACTTAATAGAAGACGTAGAATTCCTGAACTTAATATTAGTTTTGTTAAATCCGTCAGCAAGTTTTAAGCCTCGACAGAATTCCAGGAAAATCTTGTTAGCAGCTAATGGGTTAAATTTCAGAATTCAATTAATCATAGCATAAAAGCTTTGATAATTAGTTTTGGTTCCAAGTAGTTGATGAATACCAGATTATAGATCGTTTCATCCACGAAGACGCGCCCCACCAATTTTTGGTCGAGGGAAACGCGGGGTGCGGGGAGTTTGATCCGAGCAATCCGAGCGTCATTATTGTAGTGTGCGTGTGCACTCATGGATATTTAGCGTGTACTGATAACACTCAAACATTAGCGGAAGGTGGGGCGCGTCTTTATGAAACTGACTGGACTGATTGTTAATCCTGAGATATCTTTTAACTGTAGAATAAACTTGTCAATGTGCCAATCTTATTCTTCAGTTCTGAAAAATCAGCCATTAGAAAAAGATCTAGAATTTAAAAAGATTATACAAGGTGTTTCTTGTAAGGTGTCAAGCCGAAGGCAGGTGATAGGTGAGGACTAGACCTATCGATTTCACCCCCATGTATATTCTACGATTTTTCGTAGTTTAGAAGTTATCGTTAATTTTGTGATTTTTTCAAATTTTATGACCTAGTAGGCTTTAAATTTTTTTATCTTTTTTTTGGGTCGACTTTTCTCAGATTTCTTTTTTTTGACAGATTCCCTATTAATTGCAAACATTAGTTAGTCCTAAGAAAGTCAAAAAAATGTAACCGAATCTCCGACTTACCACTTTAGTGGAGCGATTACAGAAAATAATGGCCTATTAAGTACATGTTTTTTTGTGTTATTATGAAAGTTCAGAAAACTGCGCAGTTTTTAAAATTATTTTGGACCTATGGAATTTCTTTTTTTTTTTAAACTTTTAAGTTGAAAATTTTAGAATGTTCCGCTAAAAGCATATTTTTTTATGTTTCTAGCAAAAATTTTGTATCTTGCATCAAAGATAGGAAGTTGATTATTTTTTTTTTAAATATGCAATTAATAGGGAATCTGGCAAAAAAAGAAATCTGAGAAAAGTCGACCCAAAAAAAAGATTAAAAAATTTAAAGCCTACTGGGTCATACAATTTGAAAAAATCACAAAATTAACGATAACTTCTAAACTATGAAAAATCGTAGAACATACATGGGGGTGAAATCGATAGGTCTAGTCCTCACCTATCACCTGCCTTCGGCTTGACACCTTACAAGAAACACCCTGTATAACATTTAAAAAACTTGCCTGAGGTTGGGAATTTTGAGCTATTTACGCCCGTATTCACAAACATTACTATGAGGTCTCACAGTGCGCGTGGACGCACAGGGTGACACACGAACCAATCACAGAGCTCTATTCAGCGCTGTGCGTTCGATCTTTTATTTGCTGCTTCACTTAAGCAAGTATCGCTTATAAATACGGGCTTAGTATACATTGGGTGAGCCCGTGAAAATTTTCAAGTGAAAAAACGCTGTTACGGCCGGCGTTTTGATTTATCTTTCAAAATCAAGGATTAATAAGATTATTTAACCTTTTAACTATTTGACAAAACCTTCATTCATAGCTCCGCAAAAGTTGTCCCAGAAAACTTCTTAAACAGTTCCCGTGAGTCCGAGACTATAGATCGTAACTATTCGTCGTGGGAACTAACACCTGTTGTAGAGGAGTAATTAATTGGACTTAATGTAGCCTTTCGAACTAAGCGTCACAGACGTCTTTAGTTTTGGTCTTAAAGGTAGCCTTTGGAAGCGAGTTAGTGACGCGGCGTTGGTGGCACAAACCAAAGCTAAAGACGCTGCGTCTGTGACGTTTAGTTCGAAAGGCTAAAAAAAGGATCAGATAGAGATATCAACCCCATTCTTTGTGAACAAACATTATAATAACAAAATATGTTGTAACTTCATTATCCTTCATCATAATATTGTGAAGTCGAAAACGAAACGTACTAAGAAAATATGATTATGTATCACTATATGACATCCCTTGTAACGCGGGTGATGGTAATGGTGCTGACAGGAGCAGGTCAGCCGTGAAATAAACTTTTGCTAACACCTCTACTTACATAAAAAGTTACTTGCAAATATAATACTCGTACCTGTAACAAAAACAATGAGAAATATTAATATTAGCTTTGTCACTAAAATCTTGGTTGACATTCATTATATTCCATCATCATCTCAGCTATAGTACATCCACGTAGACCTCCTTCAATGATTTTCAGATTGGCCAGTTGGAAGCAAACTGCAATCTCTGTCATCTAATTATTACAAAAAACGGTCTTAATCTTTCGTATTAATTACCATTCCTGACTTTATCACCATTTTAAAAGATTATTCTTTTACTAGCTTTCCGCCCGCGGCTTCGCCCGCGTGGAATTTTGTCTGTCACAGAAAAACTTTATCGCGCGCGTCCCTGTTTCAAAAACCGGGATAAAAACTATCCTATGTTCTTTCCCGGGACTCAAACTATCTCTATGCCAAATTTCATCAAAATCGGTTGCGAGGTTTAAGCGGGAAAGCGTAACAGACAGACAGACAAACAGAGTTACTTTCGCATTTATAATATTAGTTGGGATTACATAATATCCACATCGAAAAATAATCATACGAGTCTTGCTTGACAAAGCACGAAGTAAATGTCCAAATATTTAACGAAGGAGATCGGCTATGTTATCTATTTCTACGGAACCCATTTCGTGTCCAAAAACGCTTGTGAACCCTTCACTGGACTGCCGAAAAAGTTTTACCACAGTCAAAAATGATGAAGTAGCTTATTTGAAAATAATGTTTACTGTAAAATCGCTCTAAACTACAACTAAAGAAATAATGTTTGTGTTGTCCATTAAAGTAAGATGCATGGAGGGTAAAACATACACTTGTGTCCTAATTTTCAAGCTGAGCTGAAGAAACCCACTAATTTATTTTAGAGCCATTTAACCTCCTGAGTACCAGACATACTTTTTTTGGAGTTTCGTTATGAAACTTTTGTAGTGCACTACATTATAGTAAGTTAGTATAAAAAAAATAGAAAATAAATGATCGAATTGGAAAATCTTGTTTTTCACTATGTCCTTTATAAAGGACAACGGTATTTAATGAATATGTCATTTATAAAGGACATAGCCATTTTTGCGGGTTAATCCAGAATATACTACAAATAATAGGTTATTTAAAACAGAATTTTACATGTATAATATTTATTTTTAATGTTCTTTATCAAAATTAACAAAATTCAATTTTTTATCAATATAATTCTCAAAATTTAACTTTCTCTTACAAAGTCACTATAATTAAACATTAGAAACATTAGAGATCAGTCAGTTCTTCATAATAGTTAGTTTTTAAGACTCATATTTATAAATACTACATGGAAATTGGTGAAAAAATTGCGATTAGGAGTGAAACACAGGTAGATCCCACATTTTTTGCAGAGAACTGTAGTTTTTTATTACAACCAATGCTTCTGCAGCGCGATTGTTTTACACAATATTCTAGAAAATAGGCAGACTGCATAATTTTTTTAAATTTCTGTTTTTAGTGTGTCATTTGGCCATCTATTTTGAGTGTTAGCATTGTTTTGCATAGCTATCTAACGTAGATACCGATGGCGAACCAACACCTCGGTAACGGCCACGACTAAATCCACGCGAACATCCCCGCTCCCGCGATGCAATACTAAGTCGACCTCTTATTGGTGGTAGATATGAGAAATCTGATGATGCATAGGGTGTTAGAGAATCCACAGGAGTGATCAAAGCTATCTCTCCCTCATCCGAGCTACTAGATTCACTGATACGATGGTTATATGTTCTTTGTTGGAATTTTGGTAGGATAAACTCTGGATTTTCATCGGAATCATCACCAGAAAAGTCCGATTCGGAGTCATTCCAGATATCTGCAATGACATCTTTTTTAACCGCTGTAAAAAACTTAAATTTACGTATATGTACTTTACATAGAACATCAGAACTCTAGAATTTTAGTATCAATTACATGCTATTGTACTTTGCAAAGGACATAAAAAATGAAATTGAGGGTAGGACTACAGTATTTATTTCTTCAACAAAATAGAACTTCAAACCCTTAGTTTATACAACTAATATATTATTTACCACAAAATAACACATATTTACTAATTATTTCTATAGATGAATAAAGATTTATTTAACTTTGCGCGGACGCACAGTCACAGATTTATCTTCGGACGCCATTTTAGACAAAATTACGGATGATAGTTGACGTTTTAATTTTTTACCATAGATTAGTGTTGCCAAGTAACATTAAAAGTTACATAGTTTAGTGTTTTCTAGCAAAATGAAGCCAACAGATTTTTTTATTTTTTATGTACTGTGTGTAGGACAAATGTACGCAGGAGGATAATGGGATGGGCAGGACACATTGCACGGATGAACCTCGATCACTGGGCCAGAAATACCTTGGTGTGGAGACCTTGACATAACACCCGCGGAAGAGGAAGACCGCCTAAAAGATGGACAGATGACATCCAGCAATAAGATGGAATAAACTAGATGCACTTGGGGCAGAAGTCGGTGGAAGGTTAAAGAGGAGACCCATGTTCGAAGACGAACCCCATAGACTGTTATACGAGTATAGTCTGGTCTGCGAGCACGTAGAATTTTGTTCAATGACCCCAAGCTATCTATCCTTATCGCTCGCGCGTAATTATGTTACTGTCGTGCTCGCACACTCACTTCTGCCGCCCATCGCACAGTCGCGACAGCAATATAATTACGCGCGAGCAATAAGGATGGGTAGCTTGGGGTCATTGGATAATATTCTACGTGCTCACAGACCGGGCTTTAGATAGAAATATTTAGGTGTATATCAAAATTAGCTACTGCATCACATTATACTGTGGACGCTGTTTTGCAAACGCTCGTGCCCAACCGTAAAGAACTGTAACACCGTTGCTCGACATTTTGATTTAAATTCTTGAGAAGGGTAAGACAGTGTTCTGGGAGATTTATCCGACACAGCAAAAAGGGTTTCACAACTGAATTCGTATTTATTTACATAATTACATTTAAGGGTACAAATTGGCATAAATTTTATACTCCTCAATTCTGAAAGTTCCTCGGTTCACAAGTTTTGCTCTTGAGAAAATTGTTGTCGAAAATTATGTTTTAATTTTCTTGTTGTGCGAAATTTTCTTTGAAATATTCCATTCGTAATTAGGTGAACATTATTTTGCTTTGCATTATGTTCTTGTGGCAATAAAGTGTAATATTGCATGTTATTGAATTTGATCGTAACTGATTTATCAATCACAATTTATTTTGTCTTTTTTTTTCGAAATGCGTTACAATATTATAAAAAAAGGTTATTATTTTTATTTAAGTATGTTTTCTTTTCTTTCCTACAAAAGAAAATAAAATACAAAATAATTATGAGCGTAATTAGTAGAAACCTATGCTATATACGAAGTAAGATAGATGCCTACACTATGTTTAGTCGATATTTTATTGTCCTGTAACATCACTACCTCTCCACTCGGTCGATGATTGCACATAACGAGGAGTGGGAAGTCGTCGGACATGCAAGCATGACATGACATCAATTGACGACAAACGACAATGCAATTTATGTCCATAAACAGTGTTGTTGACTTAAAAATATAAGTCTGAATTGCACTACCTAACTATAACCGTAACTTAATCGATAACCGATGTTTTTGTACGAGTATGTAAATTTGACAGATTTTTGACGTTTGTTAAAGTTAGTAAGATGATCACCATCTTACTAAAAATAAAAAATAAATACTAATAAGAGATCGCAGTAAAAAAAAAATTTAGACAAAAGTTGATAACTGTCAGAGTTAAGCATACATCTTGAATTGTCTGGTTTTCTATTTTCTGATGTTTAAATTATTTTTCATGTTATTATTTCAAAAATTGCCAGCAGCATGGCTTGCATTAGCTGCCAGTGTCATTATTTTTCAAGAAAATATGACTCCATAAACTTATATTTGGCGCCACAAATTTTTTTTTTTTATTTATTTTAAATCATTCCTTTTTAAACGAGTATGTTTAAAGAAGTTTTCAATTCCAGTCAAAACGACATTACATTAAATACTGTTTTTCAATTCAAAACTACTATTAGTTCATAAACACAATAGGTAATCGTTACGCAAATCGATCTAACTACACAAACAAACCATAAGGTTTTAATTCAATGGCTTGTTTTTATAAAAAAAAAACAGCAATTGAATGCATTTCCTAGATAAAATTTCTGAAGCACACTTCGAAGTGAATGGGTACTCGAAAGGACCCGAGAGGCAAGCGCACCAAAAGACCAAAAGCACAGTCAATTACGGAAAATTGAATGAATGATATTCGCAAAGAAAATGCATAGAATTCCCACGAATGGAATCGCTATGCAATTTTACGGTAGTTTATTCAATGGCCATCAATACATTTTAATGTGGGTTTCTGAAAGGTTTGCTCTTTGAAATCAGATTATTGGTGGTGCTTGTGGTTTAAAAGCAAGTTATGAAATCATTGGAAGTTTTGCATTTCAATGCCTTTATTAATTATCCTGAAGCACTCAATTTCTCATAGAGTAAAATCACAATTATGTACGTTTCTATAGAATTTCAAGTTTTTTTTATATAACATTGAAGGTAAATAACTCGAAAATCAAAACTTGATGTAAATTATCTTGGAATTTTGGTATACGTCTTACGTCAAAATGTACTCTTGAAACATAATTATCTACCTATTCATTCATAGCTGTTTTGCCTTCATTTTTACCCGACTGCGCCAGAAGGATAGTTATGTTTTTTGTGACGATACCTACTCTACCTAACCAAGCCTTTTAGATCACTTCCAATCAAATTACCCCCATAAAAATAACTAGCAAACTTGCTCTGTTTACTTGGCGCTTGCTATTTATTTAACTTGACTCGGTGCTCGTCAAAGGGTGCAACTGGCAATCAGTAAATGCATTCGACGTGCTCTATGTTTAACATTTGTACATCTGTGTGCCTACCATGAGTTTACGTTAGGTGTGCTCGCTAGCGACTGCGTAAAAAAATGACATTTAAATGTATGACATATTGTGCAGCGCCCCTAGCGGCTACTTTCAAGAAATAAAATCTTCATAGAATTTTTTGACGTATTCGCTAGCGAGCTCACCTAACGTAAACTCATGGTAGGCACACTGTATCCATAGAGATATAGAGAGATGCCAACTGATGCACTGAGTTCGAAACTCAGTTCAATATCCACTGCGGTATCAGTACTCAACGTTTGAATAATCTTTAGTACTACGCAAGCAATGTAAACTCTTTACATTATGACGTCGCTGCTGTCATCATTGATTTCACGAGCAATGTGTTCCGTTTTTGGGCATATTGCTGCGACACCGGCCCCGCCCCCTTGTCACATCTCCCTTTATTATAGTTTCTGTGATCTGTGTCTGTATCTATGTTTATTGATGTGATGTAAAATTGATTTTTGATAGTTTGGTTGGTGATATTGGTAGTTTTTTTGCAGCTCAAAACAGGTATTTCTAGAATTCAGCAGGCAGTCTAGGATGACGTCGCGGCCTCATTATAAATTGCATAGCATAGATTATGTATGAATTTAATTTATTTAGATTACAACAAAGTTGTTACAACTCCTTCAAAGTCCCTCAGTGGTAAAATAGATTTTGTAAATGGGATTAAGCATGAATAAAGATATAATAATAATTCCTAAACGAGATTCAAACCAGCGACCTCTAGCATAGTATTTAGTTACACGAAAAATCTGACTAAGCAGCCAAGGTCTTAATTACATTTTAAAATTACACTTCAGCACGTTTACGAAAGACCTCAACGCCTAAATCTAATTTGTGCCAGGTTTAGCACAGATGTCCCCAATTGAATTACCTAGACTGTTGATCTCAAACCACCGAGGGGTCAGATGTGTCCCAAAAAATCCAAAAATCGCCACCGTCACGTACCTATCTTCATTAATATACCACCCACATCTGACCCAATATATACCGGGTCATTTCTAAATTAATCATTCACGGTGGAGTGATTACATGAAATATTCAACACTGGATAACTCCAATTGGAATTTTTATCAAAATATTGGTCCGATTTCTATGCAATTCCACGGAAATGGAATTGGATTTAGAAATTCAGTTCGCCGTTTACGGGTTAGGAATACTTGTACCTTATTATCTGTAGTACATTCGTGATATTAAAATATAATGGTATGTAAACTCTGTAACGTTAACTTATTGTTATTAAAACCGTTTTATAAATGCAGTTCAAGTATAATTTTTAACCGATCGACGACCGACGATCTGGTGAAAGTCGCGGGAGGTGCCTGGATGCGAGCGGCGCAGGACCGGTCTTTGTGGCAATCCTTGGGGGAGGCCTTTGTCCAGCAGTGGACGTCTTTCGGCTGAAACGAACGAACGATAATGTTTAACCCTACCACTCCTTGTATGTGTGAATGTGAACTATCAATTTCATTCCACATTCTATCCATAAGTATTATTTTTTCTTTTGAACTAATGCATACGATGCGTTGCAACGACGATGCTTTTGGCTCTTTCTGTATAGAGTCACTTTTTCATTGAACACTTTACAACGTGTTCATGAACACAATCCAAAACGATTCATGAACACAGAGACTATTCGATAGTTAGTGGAAATCCTTGAATAATAATAATTATACAATTTTATTGTATTGTATTTCCTATTAAGTCTGATTTTCGGAACAGCTTCATTATAATTTCGACAATAGCCTAAATTACTGCATCGGAATGCAAATTCCAGGTTCGAAGAACGCTAGTTCTATTCTTATATTTCCTATCAACCATTGGACTATTATGTTGAAGCTTCTTATGAAAGCTTGTAACGTCATGAGCATAATTAATATCTATACTTATAATAAATCTGTAGAGAGGTCAAACCTGTACATGAAATATATTTTCAAAATAACTATCAGGGGGTGATTAGTGATCAATACTGATGCCAAAAATGCAATCAGTAAAATTTTTGTCTGTCTGTATGTTCCTTATAGAAACAAAAACTACTCGACGGATTTTAACGAAACTTGGTACAATTATTCTTCATACTTCTGGTCAGGATATAGTATACTTAGGAGCAGAGTAGTGAAGGGAAATTTTGGGAAAACGGGAGAAGTTACTCCATTTTTAAGCTTCCGTCGCGTGTGCAGCCTTAATGGTTAAATTTGGAAGGGACGTAGCTTAGGTACCGTAGAGGTGCACTAAGATAGGAAGTCCCGAAATTCCCACGGGAACGGGAATTAGCGGGAAAATCCTTTTATATGAAAAATCTAAACCGCTTAAGTTAGACTCTTGAAATTTGGCATGCAGGTACATTAGTAAACTTAAAGCTTTACAACAGGATATTGCAAAATTCCCTCAAAAATCTAAACCGCGTAAGATAGATGAAGGGGGTAAAACGGGATCCACGCGTACGAAGTCGCGGGCGGCCGCTAGTAATAAATATAAGGCGACTTAGTGACTACACATCAAACAGAGAACGGGCAGCAGCGCTCTCTGAAAAACACCAATCTTTTAAACTGCAATCTCCAAGCTTGGGGATTATAGCAAAACAATCCACTACAGTGGAGGAGGCTTATAGTCCAGCAGTGGATTGTAAAGGGCTGTTGATGATGATGATGATGATGATGATGATGATGATGATGATGATAAGTCTTATTACACTTAACACTGACATATTATTAGCTTAAGGTTTAGCCAAATCAACGCGTTCAGCTTGCACTGTAACAAACTAAAATCAACGCAGGCAAATTCAAATTCAAATATATATTTTATTTACCATTATGTAGGGTACAAGCCAGGTATTAATGATCAACTTCGTCGATATATCACAAACAATACCTTATAATCAATACCTTGTATTTGCTAGTCCCTTTGATTCCCCCGTAACCTGAGACAAAGGATCTACACCGTACAATTGTGGTTTGGTTTCGAAGCGAACACGCTCGATGGCACGTCTAGCTTCCCATGTGGCATCTATGTAGTTGAAATAGGGTTGATTTTGCAAAGAAAATGTATAGTCTGATGTATCGTATTTGTTAAATTAGGTTAGTTACTTGAGCAATAGTCTGAAATATTTAAGATAGCAGGTTCAAACCTCGTAAGGGACAAGTGTCAGGTGTGATAAGCCCGAGCTTTATAGGAGTCTTTGAGTTATCTTTCATCTAGATATTAGTGCAAGCATTAAGTTTAGAGCTAGGCATTTGGTAAAAGATGAATAGTGGAATAGAAAAATATTTGAAAATTATAAATAACTTGAAAAAAACCGAACTGCCTATGGCGGAAATCGAACCCACGACTTCTAGTCAAGAGTTCTCGAGTTCGGAGAAAAAACAATAAGATAATGACAATCATTATTTCAGAAAAGAAAAATCATAGCCAATGCATTGTTTTCTATCTGTCTCTAGATATGTTATTATAATTTTTTATTTTTTATATGTTATTATTTTCTTCCGCTACGCTTTTTTTACATAAAAAGCTCATCAGTGATAGGTATATAAAAATAATTTAATTTCACGCCAAAACCCCAAGATATGTTTTAATTAAGAGGAGGGTTATTCCATACATAATATTAATTAGTTAGTTAGTATATACTGAGGACTGATCAAGATTGAATATAATTTATCTTGATTATTAAATTCTGTATGTCTGTCTGTAATACTAAATAACAATCACTACTACAATTTACAATCACAATGGATCGCAGAAATCAACCTAAACTGATGGAAGCTCTACGCTGCTGGTTTTAGTTAAGTTAAGATAAAGGGGAATTAATTAATGTGATAACAAAAGGCTCGGATTTGTGCTGTGATAAGTTGTTGTTGACTATGCTTGGTGTACAGATTATTACTCGCGCTTGAAGATTTATCAATTTATCAAAGTCTGTTACTTCTATCGTAAGTCAATTTATTTCATCGATTTCGAAGCGACAATAATTGGACTATTTCCACCTCTTGTTCCCACTACTGCAACTCCTGTGTTGCCAGTGTTTACAGCATGACTGCCAATAAAAATCCAACCGGTGAAGGTCAAGTTTGTCATGGAGGAAAGTTTGAAGCCGAACAGTGAACTGGCCGACTCAAGATCCGAAGAACGCTGGTTATAACCCAACCACTGGACTATTGTGATGAACCTACTCGTAACACAAGCATGGGTCTTTCCACACGAGGACTAACGGGACTTTTAGTTATTTTGTGCAAAATAAATAAATACAAAAAAATGACTGTAACAACGATGTCACAATCTCTATGTCAGATTTCAGAAACATAAGGAGTCCATTTCTCTTGTCACTCGACCACGGCGAAGTTTTCTTTTTAAGTCTCGTTAGCCTCTCGTACCTACTAAGCTAAATATTATGCTTGTGTCACGAGTGAGCTCACCACAATAGTCGAGCGGCGGCGGGGATCGAACCCGCGTTCGAACGCGTTCCCCGGATCACGAGTCGGCCAGTCCGACCCCTTCATCGTTCGGTTACCGTGGCTATTTCTCATTATCTAAAATCATATTATTATCTTCCGTAGTCACTAACTTTAATACAAATTCTTCAGATCCCGCATCTCTAAACTCATTAAGTGTCGGTTAAGTTTGCTCTAGAATTTTCATAAATAGTTTGATAAAGCGTTGCCATAGTTGTGCAACAATCTAAAGTAGGTTCATATGAACAATATTCTTAGCACTTTCAACTCACTAAGGTTTAATAATAATAATGTATTAATAAATACACTTTATTGCACACCAAACAAATAACATAACAGAAAGAAAAGGAACACACAAGTTACAACTAGGCGGTCTTATCGCTATGAAGCGATCTCTTCCAGACAGCCTATGGTGAGGACAGTTACTTAAAACAAATATTGAAGGGGAAGGCCCAAGGAAATAATGAATTCAAAAGGACCAAATTGCAGAATGAATATTACTGATTTTGTAAATTTAGTAGTACGCAGAACTGACGGCCGATCGGGCAGCAAGGTTCTGGATTGGAGGCCACAGCCCACAGGCAAGCAAGTGCAGCGTGAGACGTACACCCACAGGGTGGACAGACGACCTCATAAAGGTGCAGAAAGGCGCTGGATGCAAGCTACTACCAATTTTCTAATCAGAAAATCATTGGGAAAGACCTATTTTCAACAGGGGACGTTCAGTAACTGAGACGATGATGCTGAAATTCCTGAAATTCCCATTGGGAATTTGACGAAAGAGTGATTGAGACTCGAAACACTGAACGGATAAGATTTTTAACTCTCAATTTGGTAAGTTCGATAGTCCGTTTATAATTAAATTTGATTTCAGTTTCAGGCGCTAGTGTCTAGGCACACTTAAAACTTATAACACCCCGTCGTTTTTTCGTCGGGTGTTAAAAATAACAGTTTACAATGAAATTCAACTGAAGATTTCGCACAAAACGGTCAATTTAACCAGAGTAAATACAAATGAGTAGGTCATCTTCATAGAAACGCATCGAGTGCGGTTTGTATGTGACAAAATTCGGTGCAACACCCCGCTAATCCACGCTAAATTTTGTCAGTGTGTGCGTGCGCGCCGCATACATATTGGCGCGCTCACATACAAACCGCGTTCGGTGCGTTTCTATGAAGATGCCCTACTCATTTGTATTTACTCTGATTTAACTGACAGTGTGTCTCCAGTTCTACCTAATCAGATGATCAGATGGCCATCATCAATACACGCCCAGGTGCCTTGCGGTTGGAAACCCCTAATATCTATTAATTAAACCGGTGGATTAGCTTAAGTTATATTCGAGGAAGGGGCTCAAAATTAATTAAACTCGGATCTTGACCCGGCTTACGGGATTTGGTTTAGGCTAACTTTAGCGGGAACGTTGATTTTTGGCGGGACAATGGGCGGTTAGATCAGCCTTTAATAATTTAATTAAAAAAATCTGACTTTGAAAAGCTTCTATTTATTTATTTAATACTCTAATTTTGTAAATGAGCTTAAAAATCCAGCACTTTAGTAGCTTCAATCACAGTATGGAGTAGGTATATCAACTCATCATTAGGCGAGGTTACAAACAATCGTAGTGCTGATGGCCGCTGGGGCAGAAAAGTTCTTGAGTGGCGACCACGAGCCGGAAGACGTAGCGTGGGCAGGCCTCCCACTAGGTGGACCGACGATCTGGTGAAGGTCGCGGGAGGTGCCTGGATGCGAGCGGCGCGGGATCGGTCTTCGTGGAAATCTTTGGGGGAGGCCTTTGTCCAGCAGTGGACGTCTTTCGGCTGAATCGACGACGACGACGACGACGACAGTCAAACGTTCAAGTCAGTTCCAAATAATTTACAACAGGAATTTTGTATCCCTTACCAACCTCCTTTACTCATTTTATGTTCTTCTGATTAATTTAGTTCTGGATCCAATGACAATTCTACTTTCCCCCGGGACAAAGGCCTAAGGTTCACTAGTTGGGTTTTTATTAGCGGTCAAGCTGTAGATCCTGACTACACAGGAGTTGCAGCAACGAAACGAGTGGGAATAGTCTACCTACTATCCCTTACCACTTTAATACATCAGCCGGCTGTCTGTTAGAAAAGTTAATTTCAATTGGAACCTAAAAACTTGGTAAAAAAGAGTGTCCTATAAATAAATCACTGCCTCCTAGTGCCTACCTCAAGAGTAGAAAAATCTGACATTCAGACGCAATTATTTTGATAGGTAAGCTATTGACCTTGTTTACTCTATGATTCCGCCAGTCCAGCTCAAGTGTCCCTGAATGCAATAAAGGAACAAAAGTACATTCGTTAGCATTATCATCATTAAATCGTTGCATCGGGCACAATCATCGTAAATGGGCCACGCCAACACAATGATGCCGTTGATGTAGGAAGCTAGTGGATCTGCTGATTTGTTGAAACAAAAGTACTTATTTGTTTTTAAAGGGCTGATTTTTCAATCGAGATACTTTTATATGAAGAATAAAATTGGCATTTTGGAGGTTTTTGTATTGTATTAGGTCAAAATGACAATTTTATTCTGGAGACAAAAGATATCCGACGGTTCTCTAGGTTTCAAACTCTACTTATTAGCTAACTAAATTACTTAAATCATTTTAGTGGTTTAATCGAGAAAGATTCGCAAAGATAAAAGTTCATCCATCCATCACATGATTTCACATTTATTTCTTATACTCGTAATATTTGTAGGATGACTATTATAGGTTAATTGATTGATTTAAATATAAATTAAAATTTTTGCAAAATTGGTTCCGTCGTTGAGTTTTTTAGATCAAAATTACTGAAAAAAGTATTTCTTCCAAGTAAATGAAATTGCGTAGCTATAAATTTGCATATTTTGTGTACTTTGAGACCAGATGGCGCACGGCAAAAAATGTCCAAGTTACCCGTATTTCTCAGCAAAAAGTCTTATCAATTACTAAGCCGTTCGTGCTTCATTGTACATCAGTAGCCACGCAGATTGCCAATTACCGATTCATCCGTCCGTCGAGCAATCTTTTCATTGCATTCCGTCAATGGGTTCCGTCGGCAGGACCGCTAATTGCGGGCCCTTTAATTTGTACCGTGTGACTGATTAATAACGTTTTGGTCGTTTTGGTGTGTCAATAAGTCCAATTAATGGTTGTGCAGCTTAAAATGAATTATTGGACTTTTTAGCTTCACTGTGACACTTTGTAGAGTTGAAATAGATGCTATTTTAAAACAAAAATATTTAGGTAGTCTGAGAGGCTGTGTACTCTGTGTAGAACAAATTATGTACATTAATTGAACTATTAATTAAATTATGCATTCAGAGCTCACAAATAATAAATTACCCTCCCCATTAAGTGTACTTACTGAAAAATAAATAGAGCACAATGTTTATTACAATTTAAACAAAATAAAAACTTTACTGATTCAATAGTCTGCTAGTACTAAAAAAGTTTTGTTAAATTGAATATCAAACAAGACACAATCGGTATTTTGTTTTTAATGGCAAATACTGACGTTGATAACAATTCCAGTTACAAAAAGCTAAATGCGACTTAAATGATGACTACCTATTTTTTGAATCTTTATTTATTTTTGCTACGCGACAATATCAATTTTGAATTGTATTTACTACCTAAACTTTTTTTATTCAGCACAAAGCATAATATGTTTAAAATCACACCTAATGTTAAGTGAAATGCAGTATAAGTTGAAATTATTTAAGAAAATTGACTAAAATGTCTTATAACATAGAGATACACCCTCCGGAACAAGCAATGATCTCTCTTGTCAGTTCATCTTGACATCTGTCACTTTGAATTGAAGAGGACACAAGGCTTGAGGCTTGAGCTTGTTTAACTTAATCAAATTCACTGCGGCTCCCCAGACAATATTCTTGGGATTAAATTCAATTGGTAGTAAACTGGAAGATTAGGATTGTATTTTATTGTGTTAATGATGATTTCGTTGGGGTGTAATTGATATTTTGTATTTTCGAAAAAGACATGATTGTTCCCAAAGTTTCGGAATAAGGCAGTGAGGCTCAAATGGATCAAATGATGAACAAATCGATCTTACGACCCTTTCCTATAGCAATCCCGCAAAACTGGACTGTAATTATGTGGACACACAAGTGTGTTTGAAATTCGAATTCAAAATTCGAACGGATCGGTTTCTTGTGTGACATTGCAAACGATATGTTCGAGTGTTTTGAAAAAAAGGGGGTTCTCTCTCTCTCTCTCTTATAACCTGTATAGCAATTTGACTAGGAACTATGGTTTGTCCCGAGAATCCTGTCACTAATTACGTCGCCATTAATTTGCGAATTAGCATTAGCTATGTATTACTAACGCCAAGACACGCGTAGTGATGTGACGGATATTATTCTTCATAGGTTAAAACTATATCCGAAAAACTCATTCGGTAAAGAAAATTAAGATAAAAGAATGAAACGGTTTTCTTGGAAAGTAAATGATTGAAGTAGTCTTTCAAATGGTATTCGTACATGATTTAATTTTTCAGTGTCACTGTCATTGTATCAGTGGCTTCATCCAGGTTAACGACCTTAATAATTACAAATTATACTTACTTTAATTCTAAACACACCAACACAACTCAAATCCAAAGTTTTGCACAACAAATATTGCAAGTTCGAGTAATCAATGACCTGATATTTTCGTCCTCACTATTTTTTTTTATATCCAGGAAGAATATAAACATAAATAATTATTATTGGGACAATATTGACAAAAATGTTTTTATTTAATATCGAATACGATTTTTGCTTTGCGAGATCGAATCAGAAATGAGGAGATCCGTAAACGAACTAAAGTCGCTGACATAGCCCGACGGATTAGCAGGCTGAAGTGGCAATGGGTAGGGCACATAGTACGCAGAACTGACGGCCAATGGGGCAGCAAGGTTCTGGAATGCAGGCCGCGTACCGCAAAACGTAGCGTAGGACGTCCACCTACAAGGTGGACCGACGACATCGTAAAGGTAGCGGGGAAGCACTGGACGCAGGCCGCTACCAATCGATCAACATGGAAAGCATTGGGGGAGGCCTATGTTCAGCAGTGGACGTCCTATGGCTGAAATGATGATGATGATGAATACGAATTTCGAACGAACATTATAACGGATACATCCGTTACATCACTAGAACAGATTAACGGATTCACTGCAGCGAAATGCGTCAAGTGGGGATTAGCATTACCAATTACTCCGAGCGTTAAGTGTGCGTTAGTTACACTAAGGTTGAGTCAACGTCAGTCTAGTTGCTTGTGGTCCAATGGTTAGGGTTGGACTGTTTCAGAAGATTCTGTGTGCAATTTCCACAGCTCAGAAGTACACTTTTTGTATAGTTCTTAATTTTGCTGAGACAGGCTTGACGTGTAAGTATTTGTAAATTAATTCCTGTATTTTGTTTCAACCAAAAGACACTACCCACAAGGTGGACAGACGACCTCGTAAAGGTAGCAGGAAGGCGCTGGATGCAGGCCGCCACTAACCGGCCATTGCGGAAATCATTGGGGGAGGCCTGTGTTCAGCAGTGGACGTCCTATGGCTGAAATGATGATGATGATGAAAGGACACTGCTGGACAAAGGCATGCTCCCAAGAATAACACCTGCTCCCAAGGATTCCACAACAATCGGTCCTACACTATCCGCATCCAGGTCCTTCCCGCAACCTTCACTAGATCGTTGGTCCACCAAATGAGTGACCTACTACATCTTTCGTTTCATGGTGGCCACTCTAGAGTGGCCAGTTCTAGAACTGTCTTAACGGCCATCAGGTCTACGAGCTATGTGCTCCGTCCACAACACCCTAAGTTTGGCAATTTAGCTCTAGTTCTCCTACAGATCTCCTCATTTTTGATTCGCTCGCGTAAGGAGACTACGAGCGTAGTACGCTTCATTGTTCTATCAGTAACCTTGAGCCCACTTAGGGAATTCCTGATTAAAACAATAAATTCGTTAATATCCACACATTCCTACACTGTACAACAAACAGACAGTTTGATTGCCGGCAGATACAGGGCGACTTTTAAATCGTTGGCATCATTTTAAACTAACTCTACTCATGATACATAGTACATTCCATGAATATGAGACAAATCCAATGAGATTTTTTGTCATTATTTTTACTATGTATTTAGTGTGCTCTTATAAACAGTACAGCACATCAGTCTATGCATTTTGTTGCAAAATAACACTTAATACATCGAAATAAGATGCCACAGTATTAAACTTGATGTGCTGTCGTCTGTACAAGATTTCAAATATTGAAATTTTAATTAATCGTTCAAGCTCCGCGAATCTAGACACAATAGATAATCAATTGTTATGACATTAATTAATGCCGTCTGGGACTCAATCGGTTAATTGGATTTTTCTCGTATTTAGGGAACCTACTATACGAGTATGTATCATGAGTAGTCTCATTTTAAAAGGATGCCAACGATTTAAAAGTCACCATGTATAAGCGCTGGCTTCCATTTTGGCTCGGCGCCATTTTGTGTTATTTTTTTCGTACTCAGCTGTCATTTGTTTCGTTGCCCTGTCATTAGTGATGAGCATGTTGATATTTAAAAAAGTTTACAACGAATTAAAACACGGAGATAGTTTTACTTTGAAGATGTAAGTTGTGTTGATGGAAATGAGAATAAGATTGTTAATTACATGAAAGTGTAGGTACATGTTTATTTGAATAGAATCAGTAGTTGTTGAAAACGTTTTTTTTATGACTGTTAAAATATTTTCTTTGACAGGGCTAAACATTAAAATTAGATATTCTATTGAAAATTAATATCTTTACAAATACAATATTTGGACAATTTATTAATTATGCTTGTGTTATGGGTGCTAGCTAAACAGATATACTACACAATATTATACTTTTTAAATAGATACAATACATATTATACATAGTAGGTAACACTCAGACCCGTCACAAAAATTAAAATTCATCATTTCGATTTCTACCCGGCCGGGAATCGAACCCGGAACCTCTCGGCATAGAAGTCCGTTTTAGAACCACTACACCAAACGGCCGACAGTTAGTAATAATTTGCTCTATACTAGTCTTGTACTCCCATTAATGGCTAATATAATTTGAAAATCAATCATTAGACCGCGGGGACGTGACCAAAATATTCTAGCAAAAATCAAAACCAAAGCAAAAGTGTTAATACATAGTAAAAGTTAAATAAAATTACATTCTTTGTTTTGTAAAAATCCTTTTGTACTTGAGTTTTATTCCACCAAGACCGATTTTATTGGTAAAAGTTTTCAAACGCAGACAACTAACAATTAATTTATTCTGACTTCAGATTAAGCTTCCAAGTTTACTCCAATTAATATTCCCTGAGTTAGGGCTAAAGCTCACTATAGCGACGTGCGGAAAAAAATACATAATTGTTATGTACGGAGGACAATACCTTCTATGAAATCGTATCTAGTTATAGGTAATACATTAAAATTTGTAATAAAAAAGTGTCTTTCTGTCGATTATACATAATTAATTATACAATGAGCTAAATCAAAACAAAGTACCATTACCGTCTACCGTTAAAATAAATCTGCAAAATAATTATGGAACGATGGAGCCTAAATAAACTTGTGCTCCTGAACAAACGTAATTTTTTGACATTTAAATGTCAAATTATGACATCTCGGGACTATTCCCACCTTTTTCCCACCACTGCAACTCCTATGTAGCCAGGATCTACAGCTTGACCGCCACAAAACCCAACCAGTGAAGGTCAAGTTTGTCCCGGGGAAAAGTTAAACTGTCATTGGACCCGCAACGAAATTAATCAGAAGAACATAGGAGGAGTTCGAAATTAATTATGACATCTCTGAATGTTAAAATCTAAGGTCAGCGAATCTTATACCGTGTAATGGCTATGCTCACGTAACATTGGCAAACGTAAAAACACAATAGCCATAGAGGAGAAGAAGAAGAAGAAGAATCTTTATGCCAATTTGGAACATTATCACAAGCTAAGAATAAGTTTGTAATTTTTTTTACAGTTAGTAGTATATTCAACCAAAATATCTATACAATATTATAAATGCGAAACTAACTCTGTCTGTCTGTCTCTCTTTCACGCCTAAACCACTGAACCGATTTGATGAAATTTGGCATAGAGATAGTTTGAGTCCCGGTTTTTGAAACAGGGACGCGCGCGATAAAGTTTTTCTGTGACAGACAAAATTCCACGCGGGCGAAGCCGCGGACGGAAAGGTAGTCACTTATAAGAGGTACCGCCATGTAGTGTGAACTCAGCCTAAAGTTCGGTTAAAAAGAAAATTACCATTTACCTGTCAGCACTTACCATTAATGAATGTAATTAAAAGTTGGACGCTGTTAATTAACTCTCTCAGTAAACAGAGAGTAAGTAGTAGTCAACTTAATAGACTGCATATTGTGTTCGCCATTTTTGTAAAAACTGCATCGCGATGAAGATTGCGTTTTTGCTCTTTCTGCCTGTTTCTGTATTATGTTATGGTATGACTATTTTTTTTTCATCATCATCATTAATTTCTTTAGTGTCGACACCGCCTTCCCCTTCATATTTGTTTTAAGTAACTGTCCTCACCATAGGTAGTCTGGAAGAGATTGCTTCATAGCGATAAGACAGCCTAGTTGTACCTTGTGTGTTCCTTTTCTTTCTGTTCTTATCTTTGGTGTGCAATAAAGTGTATTTATTATTATAATTATTCAGCCGTAGGACGTCCACTGCTGAACATAGGCCTCTCCCAATGATTTCCGTAATGACTTGGTAGCGGCCCGCATCCAGAGCCTTCTTGCTATCTTTCTGAGGTCGTCGGTCCACCTTGAGGGTGGACGTCCTACGCTGCGCTTTTCGGAACATACGTGGCCTCCGCTCCAAAAAAAAAAAACTATTTTTTAACAATATACTATTATAGTATTGTTGCAAGCCATGTCAGATCTAACACCATAAAACTATCAATCAATCATGCAATTTTCGAAACCGGATAAGGTTTTCTTTTTTCACCTTTTTTTCCCATGTTATTCCCATACTATCTTCTATATAAATAAAAATAAATTGATGTTCGTTAGTCTGATTAAAACTCGAGAACGGCTGGGCCGATTGAGCTGATTTTGGTTTTAAAATGTTTGTCGTAGTCCAGGGTAGGTCTAAACGGTGAGCAAATACGCGCGCGGTATTGTTTTTCTGTGACAGACAAAATTCCACGCAGGCGAAGCCGCGGGCGGAAAGCTAGTTTTAAATAGATATGTTGCATTTTTATATTAAAGGCAAATAAATATTTCTGATTTCAGGCAACTATAATCCAGAGAACTTTATAGTGCCGAAGAAGCCGAAGGCACATAAGCACATGACTAGCACCGGCCCGCCGGATTACACGACCAGGGAAATGTTCGTTTTCGAAGGAGTGGACTACGACATGCTGCCCGAGGGGTATATCAAGGAGAAGAACAACGACTGCAACGCGTTGCACTTTCGGTGCATCGAGAACACGTAAGAAAATACCCATTACCTAATACTATGTACCTAGGGCATTTTGCCTTAGGCCACATACATAGCATAGTATTAGGTAGCCCAAGGCTGAATGTTATCGCGATATGTGTGGATAAGGTTTAAGCGATAATCAATTTTGAAGTTCATCGTCACCATTATTTCAGCCACAGGACGTCCACTGCTGAACATAGGCCTCCCCCAATGACTTCCACATCGCACGGTTGGTAGCGGCCTGCATCCAGCGCCTCCCTGCTACGTTTATCAGGTCGTCGATCCACGTTGTAGGTGGACGTCTCACGCTGCGTTTTCCGGTACGTGGCTGCCCTATCGGCCGGCATAGGCATTTTGAACTTAGTGTCAAGTTAATCGGAAGTTGACAGTTAACACCATCCATCTTTGACTTCAACTCGACATTTGATTTCTGTGTTACCCTGATAAATATATCAGTTATATCAGCGGACAGATGACGTTATAAAGTTTGAAAGAAGGCGCTTCCTACCTGGAAATCATGCCTACTTATGTTGAGCAGTGTTAACTTTGTTAAAAGAAGGAAACATCAGGCATCAGTTCATTAGAGAAAGTCCTGCAGCAGAGACTAATGATCTGATGATGATGATGAAAACTTCCCCTATTTTTTCAGAATCCTCATGAACCATGTGTGTGGTTGGAACTACCACACATACTACTTCGAAGAATACTCGGGCCCATGCGAGATCGAACTACGTAACTGCTTTCATCGGCTTAAGAATAATTTTCCTATCAAAGGGAATAACATGAGAAACAGTAAGTAATGAACCCATTTAAATTGAGGGTTTCTATCTTTGGAAAATAAGAGTTTGATGTCACAAGAAAAAGTGAGCTGTATTATTCACCAACGAACTATCGTTCGTTTCAGCCGAATGACTTCCACTGCTGCTGGACCTATGTCCACCTTTAGGACCTTGTTGCCCCATCGGCCGTCGGTTCTGCGTACTATGTGCCCTACCCATTGCAACTTCAGCTTGCTAATCCGTCGGACTATGTCAGCGACTTTAGTTCATTTACGGATCTCCTCATTTCTGATTCAATCTCGTAAAGAAACACCGAGCACAGCCCTCTCCATCGCACGCTGTGCAACTTTGAGCTTCTGTATAAGGCCTATAGTGGGAAGCCACGTTTCCGAGCCATAAGTCATCACTGGTAACACACATTGGTTGTAGACTTTCGTCTTCAGGCACTGAGGTATTATCAGAGAAAAGATGTTGCGTACACAAACCAATCACAGAGCTTTATTCAACACTATGCGTTTAACTTTGCACAGCGTTTAGTGTTGCTAAAATTAAACTTCACTTAAATAAATAAACATAGAAAATAAAATATTTCGACCAATTGAGAACCTCCTTTTTTTTGAAGTCGGTTAATTTAAAAAATATTTATATTTATGCAAGCATTTGTGAATACGGGTGTTACTTACTTTAAATCTGTTCAGATTACATATACTACAACGGAGAAGGACGCAATTGCGTCCACTACGCCAGGATGGGAGGAAACATGTTAGAGAACTACTTTGGGGCCGGCAGAAGGAGCATCTTCAAGAAGCTCGGCTTGGACCGCAAGCCTTACAAGGTTCGATTCCATGTAGTGCCAGATTATAAGTACGAAGTCAGTTAAGTAGTAGCTGGTGTCAGAATTTGAATGTGGAAAATTTTCTGTATGTAATTATTATTTTTCTAAGAGTACAATTAATAAATGGGAAATAATTGTATTTTAAGAGTTTTTCATTTCCATGAACTTACCTAAATTATGAAGAACTGAAGTCTGAAGTTGGTATAATAATGGTGCTTACCTGTAACAAAATAAAATAAATTATTATTTCATGAGTAAAATTAAAATTTGTATTTTTAACATATTTTTTCCAACCTAATTTTAATTAAATCATTCCCAACTGTCTAAACCGAATTTCTACGCCTTTTTCATCTCCAAATAATTTTATTACCTTCCTTCCCTCATTACCAAGCATTTTTTTGCAAACGCAAATTGAAGGCACTACAAAACGGCCGTAGAGTTAACCATTCGTAATAATTTAACGAACATTCCAGAGGCTTGTTACGCAGATCGTCGAAATAAAGGTGACTTAAGACTAGAGCATTTCTATGTAATGTATCGTTTCTACGAATGGTACAATACTGGTAAAAGTTCAGTTACCAAAGTATTTTTTATGCATTTATAACAAGGCAGGTATTTGACCACAATCGCACCTGATGTTTTTTTTTATGCATAACAAGGCAGGTATTTGACCACAATCGCACCTGATGTTAAGTGGGATGCAGTCTAGGATGGTACATATCTGCCCTGTAAGTGCTTATTCACTCTCGCCTTGAAGTTAATTGGGATGCAGTCTAGGATGGAGTATTTTCAAGTAATGTAACGCTCCTGAGAATGCTCGTCACTCTGTTCGGCGTGTGTACCCTTATTACTTTGTTGTAGGTACCTTTCGTTTACTCTTTGTTGAAAATGTGCATCGGCGTGCAAAGGCTCGACAAAATTTTACAATAGTACGCTCATTGGTTTGTACAATTTATCATCATTATCATTTTAGCCACATATTGTCCAGTGTCCAATACTGAACATAGGTCTCTATCAATGATTTCTACATCGCCCGGTTGGTAGCGGCCTCCAGCGCCTTCCTGCTACCTTTATGAGGTGGTCGGTCTACTTTACAATTAGGTTGTAACAGAATGGCGAAGTCGAAGGAACCCGATCCCGTGGCAGGTCACCTATGCGTTGGACTGACCAAGTAAAATCGGCAGTGGGAGACGGCGTATGTGACTGCACCAGACAGTCCGCCAACAGAGAGAGATGGCGGGAGATCGTGCGGAGAGTTGTATCCGCCTCTACAACCGATTTGAACAACGCCTCAACGTGAGCACGAACGTTTGCTTTGTCAAAGGGTGAGACACTAGAACATACCATAGAGCGGTTCGTTGTTCTCTTACAATGCTCTTGCTCTCTTACAATGCTCTAGTCTACGCTCACCTTTTCGCAGATCGTCGAAATAAAAGAAATGCCTCCATTCCATGGTTCAGGGGCCACGGTTTTAACGACCGCTTTGATATGGCCCCCGTATGTCACAGAAAATGAGGCAATAACATTTTTATTTCAGGCATAAAACAAAGCATAGTCAATTGTTTTAAGTTCATTTTTCCACTTTGAGTAATTAGTTTTGTTATTTGACTGGGAATATTACAAAGCTTTTACAGTGGAAGCAGTAAGCTTCTTTATATTTTATTTATTTCGTAATAGAAATAGTTTGCGTTATACTTTAATTTCGTTCTGGGGTCCAACGAAAATGTTGCCTTCATTCGTTCGTCCGTTTCAGCCGAAAGACGTCCACTGCTGGACAAAGGCCTCCCCCAAGGATTTCCACAAAGACCGGTCCTGCGCCGCTCGCATCCAGGCACCTCCCGCGACCTTCACCAGATCGTCGGTCCACCTAGTGGGAGGCCTGCCCACGCTACGTCTTCCGGCTCGTGGTCGCCACTCAAGAACTTTCCTGCCCCAGCGGCCATCAGCTCTTCGAGCTATGTGCCCCGCCCACTGCCACTTGATTTTAGCGATTCTGCGGGCAATGTCAGTCACTCTGGTTCCCCTACGGATCTCCTCATTTCTGATTCGATCTAGCAGGGAAACTTCGAGCATAGCACCTCGGTTGCCTTACTCTGGGACAAACTTGGATTACATGATCAAGACTTTGTTAGCGGTAAAGCTGATGATCCTTGTACTAAACATACATGGAAGTTGGCGAATTCTTGGCTACCAAAACTTAATTATTGCACAAAGAAAGAAGAACTATGAAGAAGGAATAGAGTTGACAGCCCAGAAAAACTATCTCAATTAGTTGCTACTTTTATATTCCGCATTGCACTCTCGTTCGTTTCAACCGAAAGACGTCCACTGCTTGACAAAGGCCTCCCCAAGGTTTTCCACAAAGACCGGTCCTGCACTTTACGTAAAATTTATTTGTGTGCTTAGTGCAAGTTTGCATTGAACATCGTCGCAAGCGATTTCGTCAAAAAATCTAAAGATTTTAGTCCTTGAAAATATTCTAAGGATGAGTTTTAGCAGAGTAAATACAAATGAGTAGGTCATCTTCATAGAAACGCACCGAGCGCGGTTTGTATGTGAGCGCGCCAATACGTATGCGGCGCGCACGCATACACTGACAAAATTCAGCGCACCTCACCGCTAATCCACGCTAAATTTTGTCAGTGGTTTTAGTGCAATAAGCACACTTTGGCATCAGTTGTTACCAACAAGTTATGATTTACTTTTTTTTTTTTAACTTTACTTACTTTATTTGTAACTAAAACGGAATTCTTCCTCCCTCTTTCCTCTTCTATTTTCCATAATACCGAACTGTGCGTCAGAAGTTTCGAGAAACCCAACTAATGAAGAGCAGCCGGCTGACTAATGTACATAAATCTGACTTTATTAATCTGTGGTATAAAATGCTACCGCTGGAGACATTGCGGAATTGAATAGTGATGTCAGTAGGCAGATGATATCGATAAAAAATATATATTCATAGACTCAAAGTGAGGATGGAAACAAGATAATTTGATGTCTTACAATGTTCATGTCTTTTTATATTTTTTGCAACGATATAAGTCTATTTCCCGCATGTAGGATGTAGGGTTTCATAAAAAACCCAATTTCCTTTTATTTATGATACAAGAAGCTTCCATGGTTTTGACGTTAATGGTATCGACCTGTGGTAGATATTTAAAAAGAGTTCTCGTAGACTTATAGTTCTTGTTTCCATTTTTTTATTAATCATCGAAATATTGAATGGTAAGCCCTAAAAACCCAATAATAAAGGTTTGAGATTTTTAAGTGATTAATAAGTGTTCAGCTGTCAGTCCCTTTATTTATTTTAAGTAAAAATCATATTTTCATTACAAATATGTAAAAAAACGTAAGCTGTCGATTGATATGTTGGCAACACTATGTTCCAGGCTTTGCAATTTTATATGTAAGGCAATGCAATGCAAGGAAGCTGATTTAAAAGTTTTAATGAAGCTCTTACATTCCCATTTTGTATTTTCTTAGTAAGTATTTCCTGGAAAATGCAGTCTCCTTTTCATATGTCACGATAACTAAGCAAACATAATAATGCGGAGATTGCTATAATATTTCACTGTAATCATTCAAATGAGTACGACAGAATATTGTAAGTAACTGATATCAAACAACTGTGTGTAACTGTACTGGATTGTTAGTGTAATATTCTAAACTATTAAATGTTCCATTTTCACTATAAATTATAACTGTTACGGGATTTTGCAACAAAACACTTTTATAAAGGTAAACGTGGGGAGGGTAAATATATGTTTACCTTTAGAAAGAAAGAAACATTTATTACGATGAACATCACTTAGTTAAGGACAGAGAACGTATGCAGAAAAAAAAGACAGAAATCTACTATATAAAAATAAGTCGGGTTTTCCTCCCTGACGCTATAACTCCAGAACGCACGAACCGATTTCCACGGTTTTGCATTCGTTGGAAAGGTCTCGGGCTCCGTGAGGTTTATAGCAATATAAAAAATTCAGGAAAATTTAACAAACGAAATTCCACGCGGGCGAAGCCGCGGGCGGAAAGCTAGTAACATATAAATATTACAAGGAAATAAAAAGTGAACTGAGCAGTGCTATCCTGTCGCAACAGCGATGCCCATCGCAATGGGACTCCACTCAGCATAATAATATGCCGTGGCCCACGGTGGGGAAGGAACCACGACCCTGGTTTTAAGTGGGCACAGTTCTAAAAGAGTTTATTGCAAAATCCCGTAAGAGTGATAATGTAATGGGTTGTTAGTATTGATTTTTGCCACTTGACATTTCAAACTCGCAAGAATTACGTCATGCTTTATTAATATACTAATTCATGCCTTCGGATTTGACCGCATAACTTTTGATGACCACTAATGGTGACTAACTTTTTATGACATCCACAGAAAGTGGAGTAGTGGTCCTATTTGAATCTATGTATATCTATACCAAAATACATCAAAGTTGTATTAGTCATGTCCAAGCGTGAAAAGGTGACAGACAAAGTCACATTACATATTATTAAGTATAGTTATTATGCAGCACGTGGATCCATTCATACAAACGTGCAATTTATTACAATAACCTCATTCATTTGAATGGATAATATAATCGAATTCATTCATACAAAGTGTCATAATAATATAATAATGATCACTAAGTATTGACTCGTTGACGAGGAGTGTGTTTTTATTACACATAATTTATTATGATGGACCGAGGTTTGTATTTGATTTAGCCGAATATAAACAATGTTACATGTTACTATGAATTTCAGAATGTTTGTAAATAAATAAATATTAATAAATAAATATCCTTAGACATTTTACACTGCGCTTCTAGTCCCAAACTAAGCCAAGCTTGTACTATGGGTACTAGACTGAGGTACTAGACAACGGATATAAACATATTTAAATACTTTTTTTTTGTAAATACATACCTACTTATTATACATAGAAAACACCCAGTCCAATTCAAACAAATATGTTCATGCACACCAATGTTTGTACTGTGCGGGAATCGAACCCGCTACCTCCGGAATAGTAGTCCGTTTCGAAGCACTACACCAAACGGCCGACTACTACACCAAATGGACCAATATAATATGTCAATAAATAATTAATTATATTTGTTTTTCCTAGAACTGACTTTCATTGCTGTGGTATTATAATCATAGACTTAATTAAGTTCTGAAATATTAATATCGTTGTAAGAAAAAGAGCCAAAACAGTTTTTGACTTACTAATGTCCGTTTTCACCATCAATCCCTAATGTTTAAGTGACCCCTACGTAAACAAAATTCATGTTATGTTTTACCACAGGGGTCGCTTAAAAATTAGGGATTGATGGTGAAAACGGGCATAAATCTTACTAATTACTAAATAGGCTAGATATATTAATTAAACACCAGGTGCGGTTGTGGTTAAATACCTGCCTTGTTATGCATAAAAAATCAGCAAATCGATTTCGTAAAATCATTTTGGACAATGATGGTAGCACCGACTTTTAGTTGGCCGATATTGGCCCCGATTTTAATTTGTATGAAGTATCGGCCGATAGCAAATCGGTGTAATATGCGCACTTTCATACATCTCTATACTGTTTAAAAGCCCGACCCAACAATCGACCAACTAAAAATCGGCTAGGCTTAAAATTAATATTGTTGGCCATTTTATTCGACTCTATCAAGTCTTAAATGAAGCAAAGCTTATAATTACGGCAATCAGACGACGGTAATAAATCATTTTTAAGCCCCGCGAATCGAGACTCAATAGATATCTTGGGGATTGATTGGATAATGCAAGTACTTATTGTGACATTTTCTCCCCAAATGAATTTCCACTCAAAAACTTCAGTAACAGTAAAATCCCAAAGTTTACGCAATTCATAATTACCCAAGCAGAGTAATGTTCAGAATCCGACCCATTAGTCATTCGGCCTTAGATTTGTTCAAACAATGATTGATTGTTGCCGGAATGCCCCCAGAAACTTCCCAAAGAATTTTACTCCACCATTAATATTTCAAAATTGAAAGGAGTTTGGCAATAAGTTCTATAGGTCCGTAAGTTTAGGGTTGTACATTTTTTCCAAATATAAAGCTTAAATAATGAGGCTTAAATAATGGGCACATAGTACGCAGAACTGACGGCCGATGGGGCAGCAAGGTTCTGGAGTGGAGGTGACGTACCGGAAAGTGCAGCTTCGGACGTCCATCCACAAGGACCGACGACCTCATAAAGATAGCAGGAAGGCGCTGGATGCAGGCCGCCGCCAACCGGCCATTGTGCAAATCATTGGGGGAGGCCTATGTTCAGCAGTGGACGTCCTATGACTGAAATGATGATGACGATGAATGAGTAATGAGTATACGGGAAGAGCCTGGATGCGGGCAGCGCAAGACCGGTCGCTGTGGAAATCCTTGGGGGAGGCCTTTGTCCAGCAGTGGACGTCTATCAAGGACTAATATTGTAAACTTAAAAGTTTGTATAGTCTGGTCCGTGAGCACGTAGAATTTTGTCCAATGACCCCAAGCTACCCATCCTTATTGCTTGCGCGTAATTATGTTGCGCACACTCACTCCGAGCTCGCACACTCACTGCGGGTGCCAGTCGCACAGTCACGACAGCAATATAATTACGTGCGAGCGATAAGGATGGGTAGCTAGGGGTCATTAGACAAAATTCTACGTGCTCACGGACCGGGCTTTAGATCAAATGAATGTGACTTTCGTACTTATATTGTAAATCGAAAGACTCTAAGTTTGGATGTTTATTACTTCTTTACGCAAAAATCTGCTTTGCACTGGAACGAAGTCGATCCTGAAATTCAAACTCCTTTTATGTTCTTCTGATTAATTTTATGACGGGTCCAATAATAGAGTAACTTTCCCCGGGGACAAACTTGACTTTCTCTGGTTGGATTTTTATTGGCAGTTTGCTGTAGGTAGATCCTGGCTACACAGGAGTTGCAGCGGTGGGAACGAGAGGTAGAAATAGTTCCGTTTTTCACGCAAAAACTACGTAGGCAAGACTATGTCGTTTAATTTCGTTATTTGTGCGTTCTGTCAACCCTAATGATTTAAACAGAATAACTCACTTAAGTTATACTTTATGAATAAAGATCTAGTTTATTTCGGCCGAATGGCTTTGTCTCTGAGGCCTCAAGCCTGGAATGAAATTTGAACGTTTACTTGTTTTAAAAGCGTGTTGTATATTTTTGGTTAAATATTCTTTTGGGACACGTTTCTGAGAATAGGGTTGGACAAAAGATCGTCTGAAATAGTCATTTTGTTCAAATTGTATTTGTGGAGGTACGATTTGTCTATGAAATGGCAGATAATATAAAACCAACATTTAATGCTCTATTGCTCTTTAAAACGGGCAGATTTTTGACGGTAAGTATGACGACACTTTTGGCCAATCACTGAGATATTGTTGCCTATTTAATTGTAATGCATCATTCGACTTTTGACATGCTGCCAAAAATCATAGAAACTATAAATCGTTGACATGATTCTTTTGAAATAAACAGCCGAAACCAAACCTCTGGGCTGTCGGTGGGCTTGGTGTACCTAGATACGATTTTTCAAGAAAAATGTTTAGTCTGAAGGGTTGAAAATTACAAAATCAATTAAACCCATACTTTCAAATTGATGGACAAAATGACTACACATTTTGCACACGACTTGGTTAAGTAAAAAATGTGTAATTAGGTAGTAATATTTCGTTTCAAAAATTATTAAATGATTACATAAAAGTTGGTAAGCTTTTAAAAAGGGCGAAACTTAAAAGTAGTTTGTTGTGCCGCAGAATAGGCTACCCAGAATGACATAAATCATATTTTACCCCACCGCGTTTAATTGCATTAAGGCGACTACACATTAGTGTAAATACTTGTAACAACATCGAGCTGAGTCAGATGTTTGACGATGCGAACGTTAAATTTTGCTGAATCTGTAACACATGTCATTGAGCAAAGCTTTGTAACGTAATTTAATGTCTAATGCACTAAAATATTATTAATTCATGTAATCATGAATCTTTTTATATGAGCGCGCAATATGTAATAAGGTCTGTGGTCAGACACTATTTGGAAAAAGCAAGTGTGTAAAAAAATAACATGGCAGAGAATGAAATTCCATCAAAATGTAGAATATTTCTGTAAATTACCAGAAATAGCTAAACACATACATGTGTGTATGTAAACACTAGGCTCTATCCCCTAGAGTCTAGAGGCGCATTCCACCAATCAAGCGGGATTCTATTGATGCAGGATCCCGCTAAACTGAATTGTCATGTGAACAAACATATTAGGTGTGTTTGAAATTCGAATTACAAAAACACAAGAAACATTTCATTCTTCTTAGGCTGAGTTACACACTTGCATCATCTTTCTTTAACTTTGACAAACGTCAAAAATCTGTCCAACCCCATACAAAAAGCACCGGTTATTGTTATTATTACGATTAAAATAAGATGGTGCAACCCAATCTTAATCTTATTTAGTTACAACCTAGCAACAGTAATGTAGAGTCACCTTTTTAATTTAATTCTGTAATTAATCAGCGCAGCAATTACTAACTAGGCTCATTTGTAACTGTAGCCCTAATTAATGACGTCACCCTTGACTAGTTGGATGCTAAAGATTACTGAAGGAATTACGAGCGTTTTGTATTCGTTCCACATAAAATATGGCCGCCTAGAATGTTGGGAATGAAGAATGGGAACAAATAAAGTCTAGTTATTTGTCTAATTACATTTTGTAATGCAAAAAGTGAACAACATTAATGCCCGTATTGACAAACGATGCTTGCTTAAGTGAAGCAGAAAATCTAACGTATAGCGTTGAATAGAGCTCTGTCTGTGACTGGTTCGTGTGGGGTGTGTGAGCCCGACCCTGTGCGTCCACGCGCGAATACTAGCGGAAGTATTTTGATTGTGGGTGTAATTTTGGTTATTCTGTGACATGATTTCAAGTTTCTAACGGATTTACATGTCAATGAGTATGGAGATATTTTTTTAGTGCACATAAGTAAATTTTATCCTGAGCGCTTATGAAATCTAACATCTTCAAATAAAGAATTCCTGGGACTCGTTTATCATCCCAAAATCGTATGTAAAATTTTGGAATAATTATAAGTAATTTTGAGAGCTTTTGTCTATGTAGCAACCTCAAATTATACCCAAAATATCTATTTATTTACGTCTTAAGTTTATTTATATTTTGGACAGCAGAAAAATAAAAATAGACGAAGCAGCTAATTTGTATACATACTGCTCTGTTCCACATGTAAGGTAGCCTAGGCCTCTTTTGTAGCAACCCTGAGGTAGCAGAACCTTAATTACCACGGAACCCCCGCCCTTGAGCCAACCGCGGATATCGATGCTCCGCGGCGGAAATGGGGTTCCAGTGTTGGGAATACAATCTACGTTGTTACAGGTTCTAAACAAATACATTCTTAGTACAGACAACAGTAATTGCAGTTCAAATTCGTTTATAAGTACGCTTATAATAACCCTCCAATAATCCTCGCAGTCAGGTAAATAGCTCTTTTACGCGTCCCACCACCCTACCACTGCTTCGGGACAACAAATGGGCCAGTGCTGAGAAGAAGCAGCGCAAGAAACTCGGTCATTATTGTCAACCTCTTTTTTAAGGGTTTACAAACGGAACTATTCTCACCTCTCGTTCCACCGCTGCAACTCCTGTGTAGCCAGGATCTACTGCTTGACCGCCAATAAAAAGAAAACATTAGCCGCAGCATTTAGTTTAGGAGTCGAGGAGAGTTGTTTGTTTCAGCCAAATAAAGAACACTGCTGGACAAAGGCCGGGACAAGGATTTTCACAAAGAACAATGATCTGGTAAAAAATCTGGTATTGGAATGCATTAATTTGACTTCAAATGTAATATGAATGAACGTCATAAAAAGCCAGTCTTCCACATAACTAAGCGATTAGCACACATCGCATATTTACCGACTTCAAATGTGTATGCGATAGCTTTAGAGTAGGCGCACACCGTTGATTTTTCGTCGGCCGATAGTTTAGTCGGGCAGTTGATCAGTATGGGCATGTATGGGAGTGCGCACACTACGCCGATTCGATTTGGCCGATTCTTCATACAATTTAAAATCGGGCACAACTATCGGCCAACTAAAAATCAACGGTGTGCGCCTACTCTTACTCAAATTTGAGGTAGACACATCGTGTGGCCAAACCTTAAAACAAAACACGTCACCGAAGCGATTTCGCCAGCTCAGCGCTCCACGTATTTTCATTCAAAACCCAGACCTTTACAATACACCCTAGACCGAACCCTAACTCAATGGACCAAGGTCCAAATCGGTGTACACATAAACTGTGGGCACTCCTGACCTCATTATTCCCTTCCTTTGTCCTCTGGCGGACTTAATTCTGCTGCAAATGCCAGCGCCACTATGAAAGTTCCGATGCCGCTTCATTATAGTATGCTATTCTCTTTTGGGCTTCATATTACAATTAGGTACTTATAAAGTAGGTAGAACTAACTACTCAAATTCAAATTCATTTATTTTGCAAGTAGGCTTTTAAAAAGCTCTTTTGCACGTCACATTATTTCAACCCTTCGGAACCATAAATAGGCTATAGTGGCTGCTGAGAAGAAGCAGCGCAAGAAACTCGGTCACAGAACTCGCGGGTTCGATCTGCAGTACAAAAACACATACATAACAGTATGTTATAACGTAATTTTAAGCAAAACGAGTAAACTAGCTCCAGAAAGGGTCTAATATGCTGTAAACTGTTTATAAATGGATAGATAGAACACACTTTATTGTACACCACACAAGACCAGAAAAGAAAAAGAAAGAATATAAAAAGATACCACACAATTTAAGCGATCTTATCGCTATAAAGCGATCTCTTCCAGACAACCTAGAGGACAATAAAGGCATTAACGCCCGTATTCACAAACATTACTAAAGCCTGGTCCGTGAGCACGTAGAATCCCGTCCAATGACCCCAAGCTACCCATCCTTATCGCTCGCGCGTAATTATACGGACGGGATTCTACGTGCTCACGGACCAGGCTTTACGAGTTGTCACAGTGCGCGTGGACCCACAGGATCACACACGAACCAATCACAGACCTCTGTTCAACGCTGTGCGTTCGATTTGCTGCTTCACTTAAGCAAGTATCGTTTCTGAATACGGGTGTTAATCGCATTACAAGTTAATAATTGCATTCAAATTCGGCTAGTAACAATTAATCTTTTAATATGCCTGTTTGTGAAATACAAAATGGAGACCAATATTTAAATTCCAATTACGTTATTTAAAGCCCGATGTCGATGCGATTGTGGATACAATGGGGCAACAGACTGGTTAATTGTATAGAGGCTTTGTAGAGATTTGGTCAGCAAATGAGTTTCATAAATTATTATATTTGAAATTTATACAGGGTGGAATTTTGTAATGCCACCTGGAGGGAAAGTACTCATAATACTGTAGATAGAAAAATTTACTCAAAGAAAACATTTAATTTAACCTTTATTTTTAAAAAGAAAAAGAACTGCATTCAAAGATTTCCAAAAAATTACTTACCACATCCGGGAACCAACTAAAATCTGTTAAAAATTACAGCCTGTATTTTTATTGCATCAATCGTTAGGATTAAGTATAAGGATGAAATCTCTCCAACAAACTTGATAAATCAAATGAAAGGAAAACCAGGTACGATTTCTGTGTGGGGAATTTTCGAAAAATGTTCGGAAATCTTTGAATGCAGTTCTTTTTCTTTTTAAAAATAATGGAATGTTTTCTTTGAGTAATTTTTTCTATCTACAGTATTATGAGTACTTTCCCTCCAGGTGGCATTACAAAATTCCACCCTGTATAGTGTATAGGTTGCGGTGGTAGAGTTTGGACAGACACCTTTTACCTGAGCGGAGGAAAGGAAAGCATGATCACGAACACCCCCAGAGATAGGTAGAAGACTTGGTCTACACACCCCACATTGGCTAGAAGGGTTTGGGAGTGATGTTCACATTTCTGTCCCTAATTGCCTTTTATAACAGGCGTGGGAAGAGTGAGATTATGAGAACCACACATTAAAAGCAATTTATTACTTATAAGGTTTTCAAAATTAAAATCTCAAGACATGACGTAACTGAAGCATCCAAACTGCATAAAAAATATATTATCAAACATAAATTCAATATAAAATTGTTTTCGCTATCTGCTATTTTTGCAACAAAATCATGGCATCTACGAGTATACATTTATCTAGTCTATGTATTAAACCATTCGGAAATCCGTTAATAGATAAATTAATGAAGCTTAATCGTATTTAAAATACATAAATTATTCACTATAGTCCATGCTATAGTTTTGGATGAAATGAAATTAGCGAACCAATTTAAACTGATATAAAGTAGGTACATACCTACACTGGTAAAGAATTGTTTGTAATTTATTTTATTTGCTGGCACAAAGATATTATATAAATGTGTGTAATTTTATCAAGACTTGACACTTAAGGATATTGGATGCATTGCGACATTTATTATTTACATACATAAATATTTTAGTATTTATACGCAACCTCATTAAAATCAGCATAACTAACATCATCTACTTGCTTATCCGTACACAACATTCTTTGTAATAAATATTTTACAACTAAAATACCCTGGGTAATGTATTTTTAAGTTCCAATCTATCTCCAGACCCAATATTCTTAAAATACATAACATATTCGACTACGAAATGTATAAAACCGAAAGATTTCTACACAACGGCTATTATTACTCCCATTGTTAATGTTTGATATAACAACCAAACATTTCCGATCCGAAAAACCCCAAGGAGGTAACAAAAATATTAATATTCCGAAGTCATTCAGGATTCTAACGACATCGTCGGTAATACCACTTCCATCAACAAGTAATTTTGGAAAGAACTTGATCAAAGACTTAATAAATAAGCGTCGACAAGAAATATTAACTCGGACAGAAAAAATATCGAACAATATCGAACTGGGACATAGCGAAGGGAATACAGCTTAAACAGTCCAAGAAATTAAGTTTCGAAATCTGTATTTTTTGGAGACAAATGTCGTAAAGGTAGTAGGGAAGCGCTGGACGCAGGCCGCTACCAATCGATCAACGTGGAAAGCATTGGGGGAGGCCTATGTTCAGCAGTGGACGTCCTATGGCTGAAATGATGATGATGATAATGATGAGACAAATGACCAGACGTTTCTTCACATCATCATCATCAGAGGTACCTATTTTAGCACTGGTGTTAAACTGCAAGTACACGACCGAGGCAATCCAAATTACTCGAGGCAAATGAAGGATTTGGCCTACCCTAACCCGTATGGGGTTGGGCAGGTCTGATGATCGCAGACGAGAAGAAGGACCGTAGCACTGAAGAATTTATACCGCCTTCATCGTCAAAAGCTTAGGTGTTTCCCTAGGTAGATACAACTTCTTCTACTTTTACACCATCAATCCAGACTATATCCAGCCTTAATGCACCACGCTTACACTAATTTATTACTACCGGCCGCCCGCGATTTCGTATGCGTGGATCCCGTTTTACCCCCTTCATCTTTCTTACGCGGTTTAGATTTTTTCATACAAATGTTTTTTTTCCGCTAACTCCCGTACCCGTGGGAATTTTGCAATATCCTGTTGTAACTAAGCTTTAAGTTTACTAAGGTACCTGCATGCCAAATTTCAAGCATCTAACTTAAGCGGTTTAGATTTTTCATACAAAAGGATTTTCTCGCTAATTCCCGTTCCCGTGGGAATTTCGGAAAATCCTTTCTTAGTGCACCTCTACGGTACCTAAGCTACGTCCCTTCCAAATTTAACCATTAAGGCTACACACGCGACGGAAGCTTAAAAAATGGAGTAACTTCTCCCGTTTTCCCAAAATTTCCCTTCACTATCTGCTCCTAAGTATACTATAACCTGCCCAGGAGTATGAAGAATAATTGTACCAAGTTTCGTTAAAATCCGTCGAGTAGTTTTTGTTCTTATAAGGAACATACAGACAGACAGACAAAAATTTTACTGATTGCATTTTTCTGATTCATTGATAGTTACCTATTTTGAAAATAAATTTCATGTACAAAATTAACCTCTCTACAGATTTATTATAAGTAGGTACCTATAGATTAACTTATTTAAAGGCAATATTGGTTTGGCTGTTTTATTTAAGCTGTGCCTCCCCAAGCTGTAACTTTTTGCGAGCACCTAATTTATCTGAAGAGATATAGAAATAGGCACTTCAACCGGAGCGGCGCGTTCTCAATCCTATTGCTTTGCGGGAAAGTCTATTTATGCTTAATGCTTCTTGTCTACTCCCTCAGTGTTGTTGCGATGCGATAGATTTAAAAATAAGGGTGCCGTAATTCATTTTACAAGCTTGTAGAGTCATGTCACCTGTTTGTGTCCATCATTCATATCGTGTCCAAACTATGGATCACTCTTTAAAACACTAACGTAATCGAAAGTTTTCTTCTATGTATGCCAGGATGTAAGACAAGTGATATTGCTAAGTATTTTCCACAGGAGGAGTTCGAAGTTAAGGTTCGGCGATTAATTTCGTTGCGGGTCCAATGACAGTTTAACTTTCCCCCGGGACAAACTTGACCTTCACTGGTTGGGTTTTTATTTGCGGTCAAGCTGTAGATCCTGGCTACACAGGAGTTGCAGTGAGAATGAGAGGTGGAAAAAAAAAAGTATTTTCCACAGATTTTAAAAATTTCTTTGGACGTGAATTTATTTATAGGTTGGTGGACGTGACCAGGCGATAATATGAGGCTATGTGTTCTCATAGTCGTATCTCTAATTTTTTTCATAGAGTTGACAATGCTAATTGTTTATTTATGACCTCAGTGTTTTCCTTTAAGAAAATACGATAAATGAATTCACAATCAAAACGGACTTTTTCTAAGTAAATAATGACCTAATACTAGCAGCAACTTTACCATTTTCCAGACTATTGTAGGCGCAATTATTTCTGCCCAGTGGACCGTAACCTTCTCAACTTGGCGAATATCCCAAACGAGATGATCCCGAAGGTTTACGCTTAATCAAACAAGTTCATAGTATGTGGTGTCGTCCAAAAACTCATACAGGGTCACACTTTTAGGTCTGTATTACGATTGAGCTTTAGTACTTGTGTGTGCTGCTTTAAGTAATTGCTAAAATCAAGTGGCAGTGGGCGGGGCACATAGCTCGTTAGACGTAGAGACGATGGCCGTTGGGGCACAAAAGTTCTTGAGTGGCGACCACGGGCTGGAAGACGTAGCGTGGGCACTAGTGGGTAGGCATCCTGCTAGGTGGACCGACGATCTGGTAAAGGTCGCGGGAAGAGCCTGGATGCGGGCAGCGCAGGACCGTGCATTGTGGAAAACCTTGGAGGAGGACTTTGTCCAGCAGTGGACGTCATTTGGCTGAAACGAACGAACTTGTGTGTGCACGTGTACATGCACATAATGATTGTGTATGTCTTTCAAAACTTTTGAAAAACGAACAGTAGCGAGCCACCACGCATGTAAAGTTAGTTAAAAAAGGCAATTCAACGTCGATTTTTAACCCTACTTATACGTGGACCTTATAAAGTTAGGGAGGTAATGAAGGCACTCGATGCAGGACGCTTCTAATCGGTCATCATGGAAAGCACTGGGGGAGGCCTATGTTCAGCAGTGGACGTCTTATGGCTGAAATGATGATGATGATGGGAATACATGGGAAAGTTTGTGATGACAAGTGGCTGGATGTATTTACTCCGACACTTAAAGTACTGAACCGATTTAGATGACATTTGGTAACATAGGATAGTTTTTATCCCATGACACGCTTGCAATTAAGACTCTTTGACGATCGCAAGTAGAGCCGTGGGCAAAAGTAAGTTTATTAACAATGTTTTACGACTCCATAACTTTGGATAGAAAACTTTTTAAATAAATAACTTATTATGGCCACCTACCTCCACTCAAAATATGGCAATTTCTATTTATACAGCCTGTATAACCAGTTCATCTTTCAGAAAATTCTGTGCCAGCAATGTAATGAGTTTCGAAGAATCTATCCAAGTGAGCATCCGACGTTTTGGTTAAGCAAAGTTGCCAACTATTCCCTTTATATTGGGACTTCCTTGAAAACAAATCTTGTACGATAATAATATACTACCCTCAATATGACGTCATCTTGTGAGCCCACAGTTGCAGTCACTATTGCAAAAGTAATACAGGATTTTTTTCGTTTCTTGCAGAAAAAATAATATTGACGCAATAATTAAGGTCTTAACCCCTCTAGCCAAGAAATTTATTATACGAGTAAGCTTGTATTTCAACGTATTAATTAGAAATAATTATTATTTTTATAATGTTGGCTTTCCATGATGTTCACTATTTCAATTTATCTAATTTATTTAAAAAATGAGTAGGTCTAACACGCAAGCACCAAACTAAAGGGTTAATTCACAAATGAAAGTATCTAGCAATAGGCTACATTAAAAAAAAACTTTTATGCCTGTTTTCACCATCAATCCCTAATTTTTAAGTGACCCCTAGGGTAACACATAACAGGAATTTTGTTTTCACAGGGGTCACTTAAAAATTAGGGTATGATGGTAAAATCGGGCATTAGTCCATCAATTACACTATCAGAAGATATTGCACAGGTATATTTTTATTGTCAATCAAACAAGTAATTACGAAGTTATGGTGCGTTGAAGTTCCACATTACGTCACAACTTGACCATAAAACTCTTTGCAATCAATCAATAGCACATTAAGCACTTTACCACAAACGTCAATGTTCAAAGACCTCGTAACCTCAAACATTCCTCAGCCCATTTAAAATTGGACCATATCTTTAGCCAGGTAAGCGCCATTCTAAAAAGATAGAGCCTAAAGCGAACAATCTTTATTCTGCAAACAGGGCGAGTGACATATCAGGTTTGAATGAGAAAAAAGTGCGGAGCCACGCTGAAATGGGAACACTCGAGGTTGGGGGTGAGTGGGGAGTGTAAAGAACCGTAACTTGTTACAGGTTTTTTGCTTTTTTTGAGAAAATCCTGTGGTGCAGCTTAGAGATGGAGTTCTGTTTAGATGGGTTAAAAATTGGGGAATTAGATCAGTTTGGATGGAGATGGTAGGTAATTATGCTTTAACTCGCGGAACCCTAAGGCCCAGAGCAGACGGTGAAACGCAACTGCAGCGAAACTGCAACTGCTAGTTACTTTTGAGTTGCATCTAAGTTTCTGCCATAGCGTCCGTTCAGAGACCACGCATGACGCAACCAGTTTGAAACTTTCAGTTTCATTCATCAGAATGATCAGAAAGTTGCAGTTTCGTTGCAGTTGCGTTTCACCGTCTGTTCTGGGCCTTAGTGGTTGCATAATCTTTATCTTGAAGGGTTAAATAATTTTCGCTCTTTAATGTACTACCAATAATACACATGTTATTCTAACCAATTTGGGTTATATTACTAAACTGATAAGATTCACGTAATGCAATCATTTTAAACACTCAACCATAGATTTATTTATTTATACTTCAATGCCAAAAATATTAACATTAGGCGAATCACCTAACGCATAATAAATTGAGTCATGATGAAACTGACATGGTCAAAAAGGTACCTACTTGCCTGTATAATAAAAAAACTGAATTTTATGGATGTGCTTTTAGTGAGCACTTTTACACGAATGAAATAAAAAGCATGTCTCAAAAAATAGAGAATATTTTTACCTCATAAATATAGCTTCATTTAAAAATATAAATGACATAAATGCCATGGAACCAGCAATTCTCACCCTGTTCCAGTTTGACCGATATTCACAACAGAAGCTGTGTAATGAAAACTAGGCTACGGTGGAATGAGCGGGATATCAACTTTTCGATTTCAGTTCAATGGGGGCTGGAGCTTTTTGAATGCACTAATGAGCTTTTGTAAGCTACGAAAATCGCTTTGAGCTTTTTTTTGTAAAAGTTTGAACCTGTGGTTTAAGTCCTCCTTGAAAGACCTTAATATTAAGGGTCAGCCACACTATTTAATCTTATTTGTGTATTTCTTCTTTTTTCCTTAGGTTGGGTTTGTAAAAGCATCTGTTTCTAGTGATCATTTGTCTAATCATTAAAATATCTCATTATTTATTGTTAATGACTAAACTCATATTAACTAAGGATAGTTCATCCATCCCCACCAAACTCAGCAAGAAAAAGTGTAAGTATTGTTAAAAAAGAAATTAGAATACTTTTAAAAAATGCCATTATTTAACTACATATGCAATAAAAAAACTTAACATCGCTCTAAATCTATGATATAATTCAAAAAAATAAGGAACCATTTAAAAAAATCTTCCACTGAATGGTTAAACTGTGCTGTACATAAAATCCTTTGTCCAATTTCCATCACGCAATTTCATTTACCGATGCATTTATAAAAAAGTGTTTGCACAGTTGTTGGCTGGAGGATTTTGTTTTTGCAAAGTGAGGCTGACTGGAAAACAAATACACTCATTTTTATTAAGCTTAATGCAAAATGAATGATTTGCAAATGTAATGCGGCTTATTAAAGAGCTTTTGATTGTTAATGGCTTTATTAATCTAAGTTGTTAATATTGTTTTTTGTAACGTAGTGGCTGTTGAGGAAGAAAAATAATAATATGGAGTGGTAAAATACAATATATTTGTTTGTATTTATTTTTATTACGTGGTGGTCAAGAGGAAAAAAGATAATGGAGTGGCAATTTAAAATGTTTTTTTCAAATGAGATCTTTAATTATCTTTGGCATTGAGTAAATGGAAAGAATGACTCTATGATCAAAATCTAAAGTTCCTGGCAGTTTGATTCTTAGGTGGAACATGGACTGGGTAAAAAAGTAATTTGTGTTACCTAAATACTAGGCTATAACAACTGCTGACAACTGCCTACTAAAAGTGCGCTGTCTGCCAGGTGTCTAAAGAAAACAACTTACTCAAAATATGAGTACAAACACGTGCCAAAAACACATTATTTATAGACCCATTTCTTCAAATATTCCCTCAAATACACCCTCAAACTAATATCTTGTCCAGCTATTTGGACCTGCAGGCTTATCCTAAAATCTCAATATTTGCCCGCAAACGATGGATATTGGCAATAATATTTGCGAAGCCAACATTGCCAACAGTTGGTGTTTGCACAGATCTTGGTGAAGCCTCTAGACGCATGGAATGGGGGAAAAGGGGAGGATTTAGCTGATGAGTTTTATTGTTTCTGTTTATTTGGGGAGTAAATATTTTAGGAATTGTTATAGTTTCATTTTGTTTATTTAGCGATGTTAATCTGAATGTTGTTGGTGCGTAAATTAATAGGATTTTAATACATCAGTGTGCTTACCATGAGTTTACGTTAGGTGTGCTCGCTAGCGAGTATACGTCAAAAAATCTATGAAGATTTTAGTTCTTAAAAGTAGTCACTAGCGCTATAAAATCTGTCATACATTAATGTCATTTTTTACGCAATCGCAAGCGAGCACATGTACCGTAAACTCATGGTAAGCACACAGACATAATCTATTATGAGGCCTCTTAAAGTCTAACACCAGAGTTGTGTTTGACACCAGTTGTGGCAGCCATAATTATGTAACTAAACTTTTACCCCTTCCTTAGTAAAAAAAAAACTTACACGTATATTTTTTCACCAATGTTTCACACTTCCATACCCAACATCACTTTATGTTCAACGAGTGTCTAATTTTTATAGTAAAGGGGTTAAAGTATCTATTGCACCACACAAAATCAATATAATAAGTAGAAATAAGACAAGACTGTTTTCAAGCCATTTTTCGACTTTGTAATTTTTTTTTCGAAATGGACTTATAAATCTTGAATGCATTTGAAAGTGCTTTGAAATACGGAACCCAAAAAACAATCTGATATCGTTTTAATTTGTGTCAAATCCCAAATAAAAATCACATCAACAAAAATGTAAAAACAATTTATCATTCCAAATATTCCAAATTAATCAAAGCCAATCAAGGCAGTTGAAATCAACGACCTGTCATAATCAGGTTATTACGCTCCGTTGATTCAAGATTTTTGTTTTTCCATCCCAAAAAATCAAACAGAACCCTTGCTGATTTCACTAAATAAAACCCTAATTACACGCTCCAAAATTTTACTTTTTACTTCCGCGAAAAAAATTGTGTTGTTCCTGTGCTACAATTTTATCGAATCGATAAAAGTTTAATGTACAAAACAATAAATAAAATGTCCTTATTTACTAACCTTGAAGAGCTAGTGCCCCTTTTCATTATCAATCCCTAATTTTTAAATGACCCCTGTGGTAACACATAACAGGAAATTTTGTTTTCATAGGAGTCACTTCAAAATTAGGGATTGATGGTGAAAACGGTCATAGGCCTCTTTATTTAAGGAAAATCTAAACAGGGATGAAGTTTCAATCCCTAGTATTTTTAATCAGAAAAACAATAAACAATTATAAATTTGACTTTGTGGGAGTTTGTGGAGACAAACCTGGGATTTTTTTAAACTACGTCTAGTAAATTCCACTTTATTAGTAACTATCGACAAAATATCGGTCTTTTAACATCACTAAAACTGCAAATTGAATAACCCTTATCTGACCGAAGGTCTAACTTGGTTAATTTTCACTCTTAAATTGAGTTAAAAATGAATTATGCATGGACTATAGAAAAATTGCCTTGTTAATTTATTCCCTCTAACTGTTAGCAGAAGAGTTAAAATTGCTTGCATTTATTGACCCAACCTTTTGAAGGTATTGGGGAAATTTAAGTTTGAGAGAATTTGAGTCTGTGGGTATTTTGAGAAGGGTTCCGTTTGGGAACATGACTCTTAAATACAGGGTTTCATTGTGCAGTATTTATTTACTTAATTATCTCTCATACGTTAGCATTTTGACTAGCCTTATCTAAATACGTATTAAAAGAAGGAGAAACTGACTGACATTATACACAACTGACACAGCACACTTTTTTTGGCACTTAAATATAATCTTTAAATTTTGAACGAAGCTCTTTTATGTCGTATTCCAGCACTTAGAATGGAGGTTCTAAAACTCAAACCATTAATGTTGCAACTTTTATAATGCGCGTGATAAAGACTTCTGTAGCAAACCGCATGCGGGCTAAGCTGCGGCTAAAACTAGTCTCATTAATTAGGGGTTGGTTTTCTACGTGTGATACTACGTTTTTTTTGTCTTCGTGGTACTTTATTTGGGTAAGTAAGCTTTCTTTAGATCATTTTACTTTCAAGCCTGGTACGCGAATCAAATCAGACGCCGTTAAAATCACATAGCTATCTTTTTGATTTAAATTATGTCTCTTGAGTAGCATCAGCTTAACTTCAACCGTTACTATAACTTTAACCGGTGTTTTGTATGGAGTTTGACAGACTTTTGACGTTTGTTATAATTAATGTAAAATGGTGCACAACCCAACTCAATTCTTGTACTTACATAAGAACATAATTTCCGCAAATACACACCCTGTATACAGATGAGTGTACACAAAAGTTGTAACGAGTAGAGGGTAGGTTTATTATTTACTGACATGTTATCGAGAACGTTCTGGAAGTTTGATTGAAAATGTAGCTGCCGGGGAACGTCGGTTATTTATTGTTTGGACGTCCCTAAATATAAGTTATGCTAGATCGAATTCGGGAGATGTTTTTACGTATATTTTGTACCTTGATAACAGAACACAATATCATCATCAAGCTAAATACTGTGCTACTTATTTCGTTGTCATTAAGTGCTATTTTGCAACACATAGTCTGTTTTAATGTAGATTATTGCAGGTTGCATAGATTGTGCTATTTATAGTATGGTATAATTTGTGGTAGTGGTAGTATAGATACGTTTTGAAGTTAATTATAGGTAATATTTTCCCATACGTTACCCGTTATAGTTCATTCTTAACAAAAACGTAATAATGTACTAGATTATATTTTACCGTTAAAATGCGGTCGACAGTACCTTTAGGTGGCAGTAAAATTGTGAACTCTGTCAATGTAAATATATCGCGAGATATAAACTAACGATTGGTTATACATACAACGTGTCAATGAAAAAGCGCAAAACCTTACACCTCAACTTATTTTTATTATAAAAGAATTATGTAAAAGTATTAAAATTAATTTTCGCGGATTATTTACGAAGATATTCACTCTTTTTGTTTTCGCCCCGCGCACTTGTTATCTCTTTTTTACGCATTTCTGGAAACGTATTGGCCTTTCACACGCTGATTGCAAGGCATGCACGCCTATGAGTAGGTTATAGTAGTTAACGTTAACGTAGATAGTTCATTCACCTCTGATAATAGAGTTAAGTAACGATTAAACACGGCGTAATTAAAATATTTTTTGGGTAAAATTTGACCCTAATTTTTTATTAGTGGAATCGATTCTACTCTCGATTCCGAACAAACTAATTTCAGGTTTTGTGCTTTTTCATTAACACGTTGTATACCTACAATACATATGTAGATACGAGTAGGTAGACGGAGTTCACAATTCTACGGTGACATACGCATTTACAACAATGCTACATCAGTGCAACACTCCGCAATTTGTCTCCATTCAACCGGTATGACGCGGCCAATCACTCTGACCCTGAGCATTGTTTACTTTCGTTACTCTGTGGGTTATCTTTACGGTTTTAACAGCTGTGTGTAGTCCTATTTGTTTGAGAGCTGAAAAATTCGGGTTTTGATATTTTACGACTGTTGGTTTTGCTCACCTGTCCCTATGTTGAGCTGAGCAATCGAAAATGATTCCTGAAGTTTTATGAAGACGAAAATGTAGGCATTCGAGTGCATATCTTAGATTTTCAGAAAGTAACAATTTTATATCGCATCCAAGCCATCAAGCTACATAGCTTGGAAACAATACAAAATGAGGTTACTGTGATTTATCAATTTGGTTTAGACTTCATTAACTACAACTTGTTCGTGAGATGAATTGTTTGGAAACTACTGCACGTCTCTGTGATGAACTATGAACTCAAAAGTAAGTTTTAGCTCTTACCTGAATCTGGAATGCGGTCTTACTTTTCTATAAAGTTATGAAAATGTACCTGCAACAAATAAAATCAAGTTTAAAAGTTGAACTTTAAAACTAAATACAAAAAATGTAAATTACTAAGATACAATCTGGCATTCTATCAGTAGACCTTTAGGCTGAATAAAACTAATCTATCACCCTTTCCTTAGCAGCATTATTTACATAAAAATAACCATCACTCAACTGACTAAATTGGTAGTCAAAAAAGTTTCTATTATATCTTGCATCAACACTTAAAAAACGATTTATCCGTGATTATAACATTGCATTGTCTCATACTTTTAAATAATGGTCATCTATTCAACAATCTTGTGAATTGGAACAAAGAGAGCGCAACTTCCCATAAAGATTAATCTATAAAAATCAAGGGTAAACTCATAAAATACAGTTAGACGAAAATTGGGTTGCTTCTGACAATTAATACTGAAATTAATAGTGGTAATAAATCGACTATTTCAAGAGTTACAGCTTTTTTGTAGTTCAACGCTTTTTAACCGACTTAAACAAAAGGAGGTTTCAATTCGGTAGTTTTATTTTATGTACCGATTACGCCGAGTTTCAAACCGCCTCTGTGGTCTAGTGGTAAGACCACCTGCTTCAGACGCAGAGGTCCCGGGTTCGATTCCCAGTGGGGGCAGATTTTTCTGATCGGTTTGGTTGGTGGTAGGGCTTGTTCTAAGTCTGCCTGACTAAGCTACCACCATCTTACCTAAGTCTGTCGCCATAACAACAATGTTAACAGCATTATTGTGTTCCAGCAGGTAAGATAGCCAGTTCCTCCGTGGTTGAGGATTCCGGGTGAAGCTCGCTTCCACCTTCGGCCTGATCGTCACTTACCATCAGGTGAGATACAGGCCAAGAGCTTCCTCGTTGTAGATAAAAAAAAATGTGGGCAACATTTGGTTAGTAGAAACGCTTGTTCTAATTCTGCCTGGCTAGTGACCACTATCTTACCTAAGTCTGACGCCATAACAACAATGTTAACAGCATTGTTGTGTTTTGACAGAGGTATATTAATTAGGAACTAGTCCTGTGTTGTTGAGGATTCCGTGTGAAGCTCGCTTCCACCTTCGACTTTATAATAATTGTGGGCACAAAAACGTGCATTCGAGTGTTTCTCGCTTGTGTCTACTCAGACATCTTAGAATCAAATATTTTTATTAGAAATGACAAAATCTAGTGTTGCCATGCAAATATTATATCTTTCATTGATAAACATTTAGCTTTTATCGCAATAAATCCAAAATTAAGGAAGAAACCATAGTAATGACAGAGACAAATGACGCCTACACTGATGCTTTGCTGAAATTCACCACCAATTTTCTTTGGTTATTAAGAATAGTGCTGCAGAAAACATATTAATATATTCGATAAAATATTGGTGTTTCTTGTAATATTGTCACATGTGTAGTGTATTTCAAAAGTCTTTGTTGATAGGATTGTTCATAAATCATTCCGAAATAGAAGGCCAGCCTAAGTTGCAAGCTGAAATTCCACTAGAAGAAATTAGATTCAGCAAGAGCTTTTGTATAGTCAATTTAAAATGGTATATTAATGTTTACCTATGTTATCAAGTCATCATTTTTTTTAACGCGGAGGAAATGCTTTGCTCTCCGTCACCACTGCCGGGGGACAGGGTGGTGTGTGGGACTCCCGGCGCCCTGAAAAGGGCGCTGCTCCGTCCTGAAAAGGACGGGGTATACCCACTAAAACCTACGCAGCGTTCCATCATCGCCCGAGTGGGGGTGTCGCGAGTATCCGGCCGTAGCCTTAGACTTCCGCGACATTATCTAGTTACCATAGTTTAACCTCTATTAAGCTTGGGTAAATCTAAATATATAATAGGAGAAACTTACTGACTGACAGACATATCAACGCACAGCCTAAACGGCTAAACGTAGGCATTCGAAATTTGGAAAGGACGTAGCTTAGGTACCGTAGAGGTACACTAAGAAAAGAATTCCCGAAATTCCCACGGGAACGGTAATTAGCGGGAAAATCCTTTTGTATGAAAAATCTAAACCGCTTAAATTAGACGCTTGAAATTTGCATGGCAAGTACCTTAAAGTAAACTTAAAGCTTAGTTACAACAGGATATTGCAAAATTCCCACGGGAACGGGAGTTAGCGGGAAAAAACATTTGTTAAAAAAATAAATCGCGTAAGATAGATGAAGGGGGTAAAATGGGATCCACGCGACGGAGTCGCGGGCAGCTGCTAGTTTTTAATAATAGATTTGGAAAAATAGTTAATACATGCGTGATTCTGCAGACGTACCGTTAATGTCTGTTTTGCGTCATGCATAGATAAATCGATAGCAGAACTACTGCACAGTGCACTCCACGTCGACTCAATATTTATACGCCACTTAAAACCCATTAGGCGATAGAATTGAACATTGAATGCTAACATTTTCATCAAATGGAAACTAAACGTAGTTAGATTCTGTTTAATGTTTCATTAATATTAGTAAAAAGAATAGAAAATATTGATTATGAATAAATAAAATATATTCAATAATTATCACCATTAAGGTAATATTTTATGATTACTTTTCGCCCTATAAACAGTAGCGCGAAAAGCAAAAGCTAGGCATGACATGAACGAAAAAAAATTAAAGTTTTTCGTCTATACTTTTCTGACGAGTAAACTATGTATTTAAAATTTCATATCGTGAAAGGTCTCTCGAAATGCAAAACTTCCACATATTTAAGTATTTTTACTAAATATTTTATTTCCTATCACGAAATTATATTTTACCGACATAACTGAAAATATGACCGACTGCCCACTAAAATGCATTTATCGATGCCGTTATTTTGTCGACAGCAACACATCACTACAGCTTCGATAATCGCACAGCTAACCACATTCTCATTCGGACTAATAGGGCGAACGGCTGCGCCTGACACAATCTTGAAGATCTATACTGTCGACAGCACATCAGGCTGTACATACGTTGCAAGATACAGGGTGTTGCTTGTAATACTTACTTATTATAAACTGATCAAACAAACACTAGTATAAAACTAAGAAAAGCGAAAGGTTTTTATAGTTAATAAATTCTACTGCTCAAATGCAACAATTTTTCTACAGAAACAAATACTTACCCAAATTGTCAAAAAAATCGTTGTAGATAAAAAAAAGATACTGATGACAATTTTATGGACAATTTTGATTAAACTTAATTATCTCTCAAAACTTAACTCTTGGAGATAGTTGTTGAATTTTAACTGTAGAATCAATTATTTTGTATCCATACAACAACACCCTGTATAATATTACAACTACAGAGTATGACAGATTGACGTGCCGCGTTTTCTGTACCTATAGCTATGTTAGGGCATTGCAAGATACTATGTTGGACAACTTACTTTGTGATTTGATACAATATTGGACTGAAACGTGTCAAAGACGTGATCTGGGGGCACGGCAGTGCCCCCACCAAGTCGAGCAAAAAAGCGGCACGGCCGTACCATCCTTTTCTCGAAGCAATTCAGGCCATTTTCGACCGCCTGTAACTTCGTTGTGGATAAAACTAGAAGGCTGAATTTTCATTAGCTATGCAGGCATTGTAAAGACACGGTATATTTTAAATTTCATTCAATTTGAACCAGTAGTTTAAGAATTATAACGGGTCAAAGTTACTTAATTTTGTCACTCACTGACTCACTGACTCACTGACTCACCGATCATCAAAACTCTAAGGCACTTCTAGCAGACCTAGAAGCTTCAAATTTGGAATATAAGTAGTGTTTGGTGTATGAATCAAGGAAAAACTAAAATATTTGGGGGCACGGTAGTGCAACCGCCAAGTCGAGTAAAATTTTTCAATTTCGGTCCAGTTTTCTAGATACATAACTGCTGTCTACAAAATACAAAAAGAAATGATATTTGGGGGCACGGTAGTGCAACCGCCAAGTCGAGTAAAATTTTTCAATTTCGGTCCAGTTTTCTAGATACATAACTGCTGTCTACAAAATACAAAAAGAAATGAGATCCCATCAAAAACAATACTTGTCAAAAAAACCAAGTCTCGCAACTCAGTTGTTCTACGGTAAAAAGTTGTGAGATCCATGTAATACCAAGTCCAGGCCAGGAAATCTTTAACGTTTTACATAAATATATTGACTTGGCCATCGCATGAAAACACGTGTAAATTAAATTATTTAGTGCGATGGCCAAGTCAATAATTTATGTAAAACGTTAAAGATTTCCTGGCCTGGACTTGGTATTACATGGATCTCACAACTTTTTACCGTAGAACAACTGAGTTGCGAGACTTGGTTTTTTTGACAAGTATTGTTTTTGATGGGTATAGGTTACATTGTATTGTTATTGCCTATAGTCTGTAATTTTGTGTTTTGTGAAATTCAGTTTATCATTATCATTTTCTAAAATACCTGAAGGCCTGTCTCACTGAATGATCAAAAGAGTTTACGCTAACTCTTGGATCAGAAATTTTTGGCAGGAGTTGTTTTTAAGAGGTACTCGTAGACAAGGAACAAAAATGAACTTTTCGAATTTAAATTTTTAAGAGGGTAAAAAGGGAGTTGAGAACTTTTCTAAAAGTCAATCATTTTTTTAAGCTGAAGAATGAAACTTTGTTTTTACTGGTTCAAAAAAACTGTATCTCATTTGACTGGTAAATCTACGCTTCAGCGCATTCATAATCACACTAATAATATTATTAAAGCGGAAGTTTGTGAGTGTTTGTTACTTCTTCACGTCTAAACGGCTGGGGCGATTTAAAAAAAAATGTTATTGAGTTAGCTGGTACCCTGGATTAACACATAGGCTACGTTTTACCGCGCATAAAACCAAAATTAAAGTAGATAAACACCAGCACAATAGCGGTCTAATCAAATCAAATGAAATCAAATCAAATCATTTATTGCATTACATGTGTGGTTTGACAGTTGGTAAATGGTAGGGTAGTACATCACATGCACCCTGTAAGGGCATATCAAGTATTAAGTATAATAAACATAAAGGTATATTTTGCTGAATTAATTCTTAAGTAAGATAAATTAAATTTTACAAAATAAAAGAAGAAGTTACAATTATTACTAATTGGGCCATCTGCGACCGCAAACGCAAGCATCGTTGGGCGCACGCGGTGGTGCGGTCGCTCGCGCCTGCACTGGACCGAGGTTTACACTGGTTAATGAACTGGCGCCATTTCTAAACGCTGCTCAATTTGCTAAAGTGGATTAATGAATAAAGGCTTAATCAGGAAAAGGGTTTTGTCGTCTGTCTGAGCATTGGCGTCTTTCGCGGATATGTAAATTCACACATCTATACTAATATTATAAAGAGGTAAAGTTTGTGTTTGTTATTTGTTAAATTGTAAGGGGTAATCTCGGTACCTACTGAACCGATTTTAAAAATTATTTTACCAATAGAAAGCCACATTATTGCGAAAAATTCCAAGCGGGCGAAGCCGCGGGCGGAAAGCTAGTTATTTAAATAAGTTAAGAGTTCCTGTTGTGAGTTGGATTTTTTAGGCAAACTCGATTTACCATAGTTTTTCGAATGAAATTACGATCAAAATCTAAATCATAGTTTGAATGAGAAATAAAGAGATTCTAGTCAGGTTCGCCTACTATTTCAAAGTTAAAAGCTAAAATTACCAGTAGATTTAACACAAATGTTATGGACATAAAAGTAACTAGAGCCACATTTGAAGTAATTTCAATTTCAAACTGAAAGGCGCATCATTATTCTACCATTTTCCAGCGCTGCATTCCACAACAGAACTTGTTCAATCAGCCCATTCAGTTCAATATCATTCTCCATCAAATAGGTCGGATGACGTCACTTCATCTGATTCGCATCCACGTCACATTGCAATAAAAGGCACCTATTTCTATGTCACGTCCACTTGGTGCCATATTTTATACGCACTGGAAGTTCTATCGGTAGGCTCCTTAACCGGTACATGGACAGATATACTAATAAATACTAATAAATCTTTGAAAGCCTTATAAATCTTTCAACAAATTACAAAAAGTCATGAGAGCATCACGTAAACCGAATTTCCACCTGTCTGAACTGGGGGCATAGTGCGGGTTTACATCAAAGGTATTCGATACCGAGTGCGTAAAAAAAGACATTAAATATATGACGGATTGCACAGCGTCCCTAGAGTATACTTTCAAGAACTAAAATCTGTATCGATTTTTTGACGCACTCGATATCGAATACGTTTGACTAAACTCACACCACGCTACAAACACCACGCCCACTGAAGTATGTTCAAACATTTTTAAAACCAGCTTCTATTTCCACCTTCTGGCTTCATCATCAGATTAGAACCTGGATATCAATGAAAACCAGAAAGAATAATTGTCAAGACAAATCAAACGAGCCCAACTCGACAGGATTGTATAGTTTCATTACACTTCAAGTAGAAGCTGGTAAAAAAAGTTTTGACCAAGAAAACGGCCATCTTACGGTCTTTTTCCCTTACACAACAAAACACAATGGCGCTAGAATCCCACTGTTTTACCGTCCATTATGACAATTTCTACCATATTTTATATGTGACGCGCTTAATATGACTTGAAAAGGGTTGGACGCCATTTGAAACAGGAATATGAGAAAATGGGGGATTGGCACGTTGGACAATAGCAGGCGTTGTCCACTTGTCTTTAATATAATTTCTTCTTTAAAGGTATGGACAGAAGTGCTAAAAAACGTGCTCATAAGCTTACTGAAAATTAGCATGCTCTTCAACTGTTTACATTTACCAGCAAAACGCATGCTTGTTTTAAGCATGCTCAAAACGTGTTCAGACGCACCCCTACCCGTGCGTCAGATAACTTGCTCGAAAATTCAACGCCGGTTGGATTTTTTAGCATGTTCAAAATAAGCATCTTCATTACTAGCAATATTGCGATACCCGTGCTACTAATGAGCACTTGCTCAATATTATAATACTTTCGTGCTGATAGTGAGCAAGTGTATCTGTACCTTTATTTCTTAATAGCAATGAGCACGTATGGCTGTACCTTTATTGATATAGCTATTATGTTACCTATTTCTGTTTCAGCAAAATTCATTTTACTTTGGAGAGATGCGGACTGACTAACCGCAGTACTTACCAACTTTTTCCAACGGGTAGCCCAGTTGATTAAAGCCCTAGTAGTAACTGAACTGAAAAGAGGCTTGCGGTACATTAATAAGACGTTCGTTCCAGGAATATTCCCATTGAGTGGAAATAGTTTAATAATGAAAGCAGTAGGTAAAAAATTAAAAAGGCGTCGTACTAATAGTTTTAAATTGTTACGCTTTACTAAATTCAATTCTACATTTATTAGAGATAGTCACGTTTAGAACAACAAGTTAAACATTTGTATATCCGCTACCATTAATGATAGCGTTGCACGTGAAAAACATACCGATTCTAAACTATACAAATTAAAAAGACATAACCAACACAATTAGCATAACATAAATAACCCAGCGGCACGCTACAGCGATTTCCAAACCTAAAAAAGACAAAAATCTGTTGTCATGCAATGTGTATAATAATATTATTATCATTTCACACAATACCAGTGACCACTGTATGAGGTATAAGCTTCAGCGTGTTTAGTTCTTTTTACTACTTAAACCTTCATCATCAATCACTATCTATTGAAGAAACCCGCATGAGAATCGTTCAGCAGTTTTTGTAGTGACAACTGGCGAAAATTTGCTGGCAGAAGCTGGATGCAACAACCTGGAGACATGGTAGAATGGGGCTATTGAGGGAGGTGTGTCTAGCAGTGGATTTAATTATACACCGGTAAATAATGATATTTTTTGTCCACAACGGGAAAACTCTTGAGCTGCACATCTCACTTGATGATTAAGTGATGAACAGGCATAATATGAAAGCGAGCTTCACCCGGAATCCTCAACCACAGAGGAACTGACTATGTTACATCTCTGCCGAAACATAACAAAATGCTAATGGATATTTAAAAACTAATTTTAAGGCATTCGTGGTCCCTTCTTTTTTATTGTCTGATGGGGATGGCCAGTGGGTTATGCAGGTCTCTCCCCACCAAAAGGGTCCGTACCCACTAAAAATCGACGGTGTTCTTCGGAGCAAAATGCCACGGAGCCGCGAGTAATTGCCCTCCACAGATCACAGAAACTAAAGGAAGATGTGACAAGGGGGCGTGGCCGGTGTTGCAACAATATGCCCAAAAACAGAACACATTTCTTGTGAATGCAATGATGTTGATAATGTAAACAATTTACATTGCTTGCGTAGTACTAAAGATTATTCGAACGTTGAGTACTGATACCGCTGTGGATATTAACCACATATTTTGAGTGTGCGTGAATTTCTAACGCAACACTGAGTTTCGAACTCGGCGCATTAGTTGGCATCTCTCTATATGTCTATGTTGCCCTCAAACGGAGCCGCGAGTTATGGTCCTAATTGCCGTTCGTTCCTGTCTTACCCCACACCGTCCACGTTATTTGTCAGCATGCCTGTCAAGTCAGCTTTAGACTATGACGTGGCGGCTTTGTGCGCGAGGGGCCAACGCTTCTATCGTCTTGTAAGAAATTGGGTAGGGACACCATACGTTATGGGGTCTAGCAACACAAGGTAGCCTTTTCTTTTAAGAGAACTGTTTTTAAATATTGATGCCCCATTACGTTCACTTGTTCAGCTATGTTGACTTTCTCTAGGCTTTTTGGAATATTTTCTTTTGGCGTTTTGGAGCCATACCTAACTAGTTTTCTGTTATTGTTTCACTGTATGTTTTCCGAAAAAAATAAAATAAAATACATAAATAAAAATAGCATGAGAACATCTTCTTAGCTTATTGTGTTTATCAGTTTTGTAGTTTACAGTAAAAAGTATGTAGTATCTTACACTTCACATTTACATAATTAGTCATCAAATCTCAGGGCGAAGTACCTACATTGCCAAAAGTAACCACTTGCTAATGTCATTACTAATAGAGTAAAAACTCCAGTAAAACCAAAATAGACACTCAATCTTTATAAATAAGTAAACTACTTACATTTGAAAAAGAAAACAACTTTAAGCGATCCTAATCATGCCACCTAAGAGACCTATTATACCCTCTGCATATCTCCCATGGAGCTGGTTGTAAGTAACAAGAACTAGTATTTATCTAGAACCAAATAAATGTCAGACATGCCTTAAAAAACCCTAATTCACTACACAGTAATTAATTACCAAATCCTAAAACTAATTACCAAATTCGTGGTCACATCTGGCTCATAGAGATGCAAATGGCCAACTAACTTACTACCGTAGCGAAAGAGGCAGTCATCATACTCGGCCTTCAGTGCCGCCAAAACCAACTACGAAACTTATTTCCCATTCAAAATTAAACTCTATTACAGAGGCAGAAAGTCTAGACTTTCAATACAAACACAAAATAAGAATTACACGTTTTGATTCAAAATCTTCGGTAGTCAATTATGTGATTTTAACGTCTTTTCGACTTATTTGGTTTGGAGATTTGGACGTGCCTGTTTTGTTAGACTATGAAATGTTAGAAACGTTTGAATTTTAGCCGATTTTGATCCCACATTAAGAAATTATGGAGATATTTTATTACCTCCGCAGACGAGGGACTACACACCAGGTGCTTTTTTTCATCTATTATAGATCCCTTAAAACTGTATCGAATAAAGCACAAAGGACCAAAAAGTACATCGGGGTACAATTTGTGAAGTTTTAATAGACGTAGTATTCTTTTACCTCATTATTATACTATGCTTCTACTCGCATGGTTAGTTACCATAGTATAATAATGAGTATCGGTTATACTAAAATACTACACATTGACTATGAGGTTTTTGTACCCACATATCAATAAAAGTTGTCTCACGTAATGAACCTTACAACTTATTGAGTTTTCTACAGTTCTAATTTTTGGCATAATTCTCCTAATAAATAATACCTTTCTATCTGAGTTTTTCTCTATCAAACGTCAAAGACAATATTAAATAATGCAATCGAAAACAATATACTGATTTTATGACAACTCACAAGAACCTAAGAACGTGATCTGCTACGGTAATAAATATCTCGAAGTATTTTGATTGTGTTGGAGCAATAAAATACAATGTAACATCGATATTAACTAACTTCAGGGAATCGTAACAGAGACGTAATTTATCGACAACACAAATAGATCGATAGTCCTCTAATGACTATTCAGAAATGAGGAGATCCGTAGGAGAACCAGAGTGACTGACATAGCCCGCAGAAACGCTAAAATCAAGTGGCAGTGGGCAGGGCACATAGTTCGTAGAGCTGACGGTCGCTGGGGCAGGAAAGTTCTTGAGTGGCGACCACGAGCTGGAAGACGTAGCGTAGGCAGGCCTCCCACTAGGTGGACCGACGATTTGATGAAGGTCGCGGGAGGTGCCTGGATGCGAGCGGCGCAGGACCGGTCTTTGTGGAAATTCTTGGGGGAGGCCTTTGTCCAGCAGTGGACGTCTTTCGGCTGAAACGAACGAACGGCAGATAGCAGCTCACAAGATACGTGCCATTATGTAGCAATTAAACGTTTATCCAAGCCTTTTTTTGTCTTCTCCTTGTCTTGCTGTCCAGCTACTTGTGCAAGGCTCTTGTCCACTCACTTTCAGCTTGTCCAGCTGCTTGTGCATGTTTCTTGTCTCACCTTCAGCTTGTCCAGCTACTTGTGCATTGCTATTGTCAAATCACTTTCAGCTTGTCCAGCTGCTTGTGCATAGGTATTGTCCACTCACCTTCAGCTTGTCCAGCTGCTTGTGCGTGATTCTTATCAACTCACTTTCAGCTTGTCCAGCTGCTTGTGCAGGGCTCTTGTCCACTCACCTTCAGCTTGTCCAGCTGCTTGTGCAAGGCTCTTGTCCACTCACTTCAACTTGTCCAGCTGCTTGTGCATGACTCTTATCAACTCACCATCAGCTTGTCCAGCTGCTTGTGCATCTTATCAACTCACCATCAGCTTATCCAGCTGCTTGTGCATCTTATCAACTCACCATCAGCTTGTCCAGCTGCTTGTGCATCTTATCAACTCACCTTCAGCTTGTCCAGCTGCTTGTGCATTGCTCTTGTCAACTTACCTTCAGCTTGTCCAGCTGCTTGTGCAAGGCTCTTGTCCACTCACCTTCAAACCACTTCACCTTCTTGTGCATGGTTCTTTTCTCACCTTAACTGGTTGTCAAAAGTAATCTTCTTCATTGTTTGTTTTTTTGACATATTTTTTAAATAAATTATTTCCGTCATATTATTTGCAATAGAGTTTACAACCTGGTCGAGTTAACTGCGCACCTGGCGACCGTGACGTCACATCAAACCAATCGGGATTTGCAAAAAATAAACCTCGGAGGGACAGAGACGGTCAGACGGATATGACGAAACTATAAGGGTTCCTTGTCAGGACTACGGAACCCTAAGAAGGTACGGAATAAAGGAAGGCACTTTACATGTCTCCTTATTTTTTGGGCCCTACCAGCGCTTCGAGACAAACATGAGGCTCCTTTAAGAGCTGCAAAAACAACAAACTAAGTCACCACTGTCTGCCGGTTGAAGACTGGTATCCAACTATAGAAGACCAATATATCCAACTAGAAAATACCATCTTGCTTGCTCAATGCTCATCATACTATCTCTATAGTCTTAATGATTGCTTCACACGAAAAAGCAATAACGTTTTAATTTCTTATCGCTCTAATGCCACAAATGCGATAGTGATAATCATCATAGTACGCTTATTTTAGCTATACTGGGCCATTTGGATGTCACAGTGCAATTAGAACAAACAAGAAAGAACTAGTCTGATTTGACTAGTCTCTAATATCACAAATTTTAAATGAACAGTTCAAATACACATTTGACGAAACTACCTACTGCCAGTTTTTCCTCTTCACAATCTTTTAAGATCACAGCATGTCTTATTTATTTATTTATTTGTTTAAAAATGTTTCAACAGCATTTAATAGTACATAAATGTGCAGGAAGATAGTACTTGAACATAAGACACTTTTAAATAGAAATAAATTCAAATAAGCGGCGCTCAATAACTTTTCTGATGTACTCGTATCATTTTCAGAAGAAGAAAATTGAAAAAATAATCTAATTCAAAAAGTGTAAACTAAAAAATATTTATGCATCAGTCTAAGCCGAATGTCGGTTCTATTTGAGCTGTGCCATCGATCGCTGATTAATTAGCGAAACGTTAACCAGATTGGAACTCAAACAGAATTGTATAATTTGAAACGGAACGGTTCAATTTGACGCTTGCAATTTGTACCAGAGGACGATTGTGCAAACGGATTGGCTGTTCTGAGGGTACATTACAGTACGGATCCATTATGGATCCCGCAAAAATGGACTGTCGTGTGAATATACAATATTAAATGAAGATAATTATTGAATTTTCTAACCGATCCTTTTTCTTTGCGGTCAGTACATCTAGCATGAACAACTTTCGTCTTCGAATCGTTTGCGTATTTGACAAAATTCGATACTCAACCTTCGAATTAAACGATAACGTGACAATTTTGATTCTCAAAATAAGTTTCGTGCAACCATTTGAGAAATGGTAAATACTAAGTTCACATTACGACACGTTCACAAGGGCCCTGTTGTACTATTTTTTTTATGGCGATTCGAATACTGGTCTTGTGTCTAAACTTAGAAATAATCTCTTACGTGCTCAGCAAAGACTTTTTAGGATTAACTAAGACTATTTTTCAGACGACTCTAACCAGAATAAATTCAAGCTCAAGTGGATAAAACTAGCCACAAAACGCTCAGACGGCGAAGTGGGGCAAACGTATTGTGGCTATCAATAACGCGACGCGGTTCGATTGCCGGCGAGGGCAAGACGGAGCGGCTACATTACTGGGAGGGAACTTAGCGTTGTAAAACGGAAATTTAGACTTCAAGAATGGAGTGTTAACACTGGAGTCTTTTAAAAACTTTATTTTTTACACTGTGCAGTCGACAACGTGGAAGACTATACTTTTGCTGCAAAGCCCTTATCACTCAAAGCTTGTATATTTTCTAGGAAGAGTATAAAAATGTATAAAACGTCTGTTCAAGTCACTACTTATCACCATTTTCTTTTCACGTCAGAAATGCATGAAATTACACAACTTTTAGTCCAGAAGGACTGGCTATCATACTTCCAACTACGTGCAGTTGTTATAGCTACAGATATTTGTGGCTTTTTATTGGCGATCGAGATCCTAGATACCTCAGATCATAGCTAGATACAGATAAGTTGCAGCTATGGGAACGACTATTACGACTACTACGGAGTAGATAATTTAATCGAAATGTATTTTTAATCATGATAAATACATAAATAGAGTTAAAAATGTGTGTCTTATAGCAAAAGAAACAAAATCTTTCAACATGTAAAAATGACACAAAAGTACAAAACCCATCGTTCGTTACCTATCATCTGTGCACACAGAAATGGAGTCACAAAAACAAACCATACGTTCTTGGGCGAATAACATCTTCGGAAATCGAAGTGAGACAGACGGGATATATTACGGGGAGCGGGTTCGATTCCCGACTCGATTTGTTACTGACGCCATGTTGGAGTTTGATAGATAGGGAACGGTTGGCGACTTTATTAGAAAAACTGACTGAGTCGAAGATGGAATGTTGGAGACGTTTAAGAAGGGTGTGAAAATGCATCATAATAACATAAATCCTGAAAGTCTGTACTCCGGCTGTACAAATTGACGTTTATTTAAAAAATACTAATAATTTTTGTAAAATGAACTGTACTTAAAGCAATTCAATACAAGGGTGTAAGTAGTGTAGTAAAATTAATTATGTGAGGAAAAAAGTTTCCTTTAATATGTTTTTACCTTCTACGTCCCCAAAACCTAAATGTTCCCAGGTATCAAAGAAAAAAAGTGTCACAGAAAAAAACAAAATTAAAGACAATGGTCATCATCCTCATCATCAGTGTGCTTATCATGAGATTACGTTAGGTGTCTCGCTAGCGAGTACATAAAAAAATCTATGAATATTTTAGTTTTTGAAAGTAGCCGCTAGGGGCGCTGTACAATCTATGTCATTTTTTACGTACTCGCTACCGAGGACACTAAACTCATGGTAAGCACACTGGTTATTTACAGGATTAAAACTCTTATTTACCAGAGGCAAATGGAGGATTTGGCCAGCACTCTACACGCTACCTTAACTGGTTGGGGAGGCCAGAAGTTCGTACCTATATTTTGTCCTCAAGCCTTTTTGACATCAACAGAAAGAGTGGGGATGGTTCTATTCTACCCTGTCGGAGTCGTCTCTTATGCCCGCTTTCACCATCAATCCCAAATTTTTAAGTGATGGTAACATATTTATCAAAAATTTTGTGTTCATAGGGGACAAATTTAACCCAACCTGGGGGTACATAATATAAGTCTTTGCTTAGACCTTATGTCGTACTGCGTCGCACTGTCTGAAATCTTCCACAATAATATTTATACTACATTTGAAACGCAAACTTTGTATTATAACATTTATATGCACCTGACCATACAACGGCTTGGCAGTGTTTCACGGCGCATGCCATATTACGCAGATACCTATAGTCTGGTGCCAATAGATAGCAGCAAGATTGTAAGTATGTTAATAATAAGTGCCCTGAAAAGGGTCTCGGGATTCAAATAGGTATTAGAACATATTAATTTTAATATTACCTATAATGATTTTTTGTACAAACCGAAGTCTATGAGGGCGAAGCCGAGGGCCCAAAAAATATTAGGATATAGGTGTGAAAAGACAGGTAAGTACACCCATTTGAGAGTTTGAGAGGATGAATGAATGTTTGTTATTCCTTCATGCTTAAACGACTGAACCTTTATTTAGATGAGTTGCAGAGATCGTTTTTCAAAATCAAAATCAAAATCAAAAAATATTTATTCAGTTTAGACCACAAGTGGCACTTATGAACGTCAATAGAAAATAATAAAAAAAGAAAAGGTAGCCCTTATGGGGCACTTTACATGTCTCCTTATCTTTTGGGCCCTACCAGCGCTTCGAGACAAACATATGGCAAGTGCTGAGAAGAAACGCCGGAACAAACTCAGTCACCACTTATTGCCAGGAATTATCTAACGGTAAGAATAGTCAAATTTAAGTACATCAAATATGTGCAGACTGAACTGACCACGCATCCTTGTCATCAATATAGTCTCGAACCTTGTAGTACCCTTTGGACATAAGGGTATTTTTTATATGTATCTTAAATTTGTTTATTGGCAATTCGACAAGGTTGTGTGGTATTTTGTTAAATATGGTAATACATTTCCCCAAGAATGAATTACCTATCTTATGCAACCTAAATGATGGAACAGCAAGTTTATCCTTATGTCTCGTGTTAAATGAGTGGACGTCACTTTTCTTAGTAAATAAATGTATATGTTTACGGACATACATAATGTTATCAAATATGTACTGCGAAGCCACAGTCAATATATTGATTTCTTTAAAAACTTCTCTAAGCGAGTCACGTGGTTTAAGACCGTATATTGCCCGAACAGCTCTTTTCTGTAAAATGAAAATTGATTCTATGTCTGCTGCTGAGCCCCACAGTAAAAGACCATAAGACATAATACTATGAAAATAACTAAAATATACAAGCCTTGCTGTTTCAACATCAGTCAAGTTTCTGATCTTTCTCACCGCAAAGGCAGCTGAACTAAGTCTTCCCGCCAAGGCAGCAATATGGGGGCCCCATTGTAATTTACAGTCTAGGGTAATACCTAGAAAGACAGTAGAGTTTATCAGTTCAATGCGTTCATTATTTACTGTAATATTAGTATTAACTTGTTTGACATTAGGCATAGTGAATTTTAAACATTTAGTTTTTTTTGCGTTTAATAGCAAATTATTAGTTGTAAACCAGTCTAATACTTTGGAAAGAGCATTATTCACGTCGTCAAATATTTCCTGACGCCTGTCAGTTTTAAAAATTAAAGAAGTGTCATCAGCAAATAATACTATCTCACAAAGGTCCTTTGAATAAAAAGGTAGATCATTTATATAAATCAGAAAGAGCAATGGTCCCAGTATTGAGCCTTGGGGCACTCCCATTTTTAGGGGGGCGCCCGAAGAGTTAGTTCCGTGAATATTTACTTTTTGTAATCTGTCTGAGAGGTAAGAGTGTAATAGGCTTAAGGCCTTGCCTGATACGCCATAATGTTCTAGCTTAAATAACAGAGTTTGATGATCAACACAGTCAAACGCCTTCGATAAGTCACAAAATACACCAATAGCATCCTTTTTCTCCTGCCAAGCATCGAAAATGTGTTTGATAAGAGCAACCCCTGCATCGGTCGTACTTTTCCCTTTTGTGAACCCATATTGTTTTTCATGAAACAGTTTATTTAAGTTAAAATGAGACAGTAGTTGATTGAAAATAATTTTTTCAAATATTTTACTGAGCGCAGGTAGTATCGATATAGGTCTAAAGTTGGATGGGTCACTTTTGTCTCCTGCTTTAAATAATGGTATGATTTTACTATGTTTCATCAGGGTAGGGAACTGACCTTCGTTAATACATTCATTAAAGATATGAGCTAAATGGGGAGCTATAAGAGGAATGATGGGTTTTATTATGTCTGTTGATATGCCCCATATATCCTCTGTCTTTTTTATATTTAGTTCTTTGAAAGTTTTTATAATAACTATGGGGTCTATTTGTCTAAATTTTAATGGGCTATTGCAAACATCAACACAACCCTCGAGAAGAGACATTGCCTGATATGAACATGAATTAAGATTGCTTGTTGTTATGATTGGTACATTTGAGAAGTAACCTTCGAATGCGTTTGCTACCTTATCATTGCATTTAATATACTTATTATCAATTTTTAATGCGAATGTGTCATCCCGAGATATAATTCTACAAGTTTCTTTATTAATACAATTCCAAGTAGCTTTAATTTTGTTGCCAGAGTTTTTAATTTTGTCACGTATGTAAATAGATTTTGCCATGGTACAAACTTGTTTAAAAACTTTTGAGTATTTTTTTACATATTCTATAAAGTCCGGGTCGCTACTATAGGCTTTTCTACCATATAATTCAAACATTTTTTTCCTACTAATATAAATACCTACTGTAGCCCAGTCACTGAATTTAGTTTTATTGTTTTTAATAATAATTGTTTTCTTAGGAAAAGTTTTATTGAACTCATTTTTAATTAATTCAAATAATTGCTCATATAAAATATTTATACTACAGTTAAAATAATGCAAAAGTGGGACCTTATTAGATATTTGAGATTTAAATTTGTCTTTCTGGGATGCAGTGACTGGTCTATATTCTATTTCCTTGCTCGATGGCACAAAATGGTGTTGAAATGACACTATTTGACCGCAATGATCAAAATTAACAAAATTTATTATTGATTTCTCTAGCACTAAGCAGTTACAGAATATATTGTCTAAGCAAGTAGCTGATGTTGGAGTCACCCTAGTTGGTTCAGAGAAAAGATTTAACAAATTAAAAGATTTGAATAAATTTAAAAACCGTATTGAAAGAGAGGAATCTTCTATTACAAATACAAAATCATTTATTGTGAATCATAGGTAAAATGGTGACATGTTACATTAGGTAGTATCACTATGTTCCGCTCAAAGAGCATACAATTTGTCAGACAACAATAAAATTTGGCAGTTACATAAACTAATTAGATTTATCGTCAAAGAATTCAGATATATTATAATAACATTTATTAATTAAATAAGTCAGTAAAGTTTTTTTAAATGAATTTAGATGTTCAATTAATCTAATGTCTTTTGGTAATTTATTTATAATCTTAGGTGCCATGCCTACAATATTCTTAGCAAAAAAAGTTGTCTTATAAGGATCCTTACATATTAAATTCTTGTCGCGTGATCTGTGATGACTTCTGAATAATGTTGGGTTTTGTCTGACGAAGACCGCAACTTCATAAATATACATAGATGGCAAAGTTTAGTATTATATTAATATTAAAGTCTCCACATACAACTACTTTCTTTGAACTATTACACACTCTTCTAAGTACCTCTTCCATTGTGGTTTCAAATAATTCATAGTTACTAGATGGGGGTCTATATACACATACAATAACATAGTCGTCCAGTTCTGCACATGACAGCTCAATAGTTCGCTCGACAGAGAGAGATACAATATCTTTACGCTCTTTACATTTTAATTTATCATTGATTAATATTAGTGACCCTCCACGAATAGCTAACTCTCTAGTGAATGAACTAATAAGCTTATAATTATTAATGCTCAGCATTAGTTCATATTGCCTGAGCCAATGTTCCGTTAAACATAAGACATGAATATTCAATTCTTGGATAAATAACTCAATTTCCAAGTCTTTGCCGGAGAAGCCTTGTACATTTTGATGCACTAAATTAAAACCGTTAAATTTCTTTGTACCCGAATTTTGTATGCCAGAGTTATCCTCTATTGTCTTACGATGTAATTTAAATTATGATTTGGAACAGATTCCAAGGGTCGAACATCCATGTTCTGCTCAATAAAAGCAGTTTGGCTAGCCAAATTAATGGCTAAATATTTAATAAAATATGATAGCGAATTCGCTATTCGTCTTTTACAATATTTATTTAGATAATTATATTTATCTATTGTCAATAAACATTTATTTTTAAAATAATTGTTAATGTCAATTACATGGAATTTGCATTGATTATATTATGTCAGTGTATTCAATGTCAAATTCAATTTATATCTTAAATTATTTTCCTCCTGTGGCAAGCTTCTACTGTGTTTGAGAAATTAAGTAATAGATACGTAATGGGACACCCACGCGATAACTAAGTAAATGATTTCCTGTGACACACTGAAACAGAGGACTTAGTATGAATTTACATTAACGTCCTCACTAGTAAGCGCGTTAAAAAAATATATGAAAATTTTAGTTCTTGAAAGTTTCCGCTAGGGGCGCTGTACAATCCGTCATACATTTAATGTCATTTTTTACGCGCTCACTAGTGACTACGTTTGATGTCAACTCACACTAAGCCCTTTGAAAGCCGCGGGCAAAAGCTAACTCAAAATTTATTGCGAATTCATATCAATATACCGGTTTCCATTGGCACAGTATATTGTTTGGCTTCAGAACATAATTAGGAGATAAGACACCCAATTCCCAAACCTCAATATCAGGTTTCATGATTTGAAATTGATATGAGTTGGAGATTATAAACACAGCTTCCTCAATGCTAAATATAATATACAGTCGATCACACATTATATTTTAGTTCACATTTAGGTCACCATGTTTTGTACAGATATTCTGATAGATCTCTCGTTTTTAGAAAACTTTAGGAGAAATTCCTTAGTTGATTACCCAAGTGTCAGACAAAGGGAGTTCCAGATAGTAAATCTTTAAAGAACAAAACAGGAGCTGATAATGAAAATATGAATAAGATTCGTGTTTAGAAAGTCAGGTTAAACCAATGTTAGATGCTTATGGAGATTCATGGGATGTGAACTGAAATGATTCTCAAGCGTGAATCTTGGCTCAAGAATAGAATCAAGCTTCAGATACCCATCGTATTGAATATTACGACCAAACTGGACCGACGACCTCATGGAGGTAGCAGGAAGGCGCTGGATGCAGGCCGCTACCAACCGGGCGTTGTGGAAATCCTTGGGGAAGGCCTATGTTCAGCTGTGGACGTCCTGTGGCTGAAATGATGATGATGATGAATCTGAAACTTTATCACGAGCTAGTGAAACTGGATTCCTAAGGACCATTACCAAAGGACTGGATAGGACTGGAAGGATGCTATAGTAATATATATTCACTACTGCACTCGTACTTTTGTAACGGTACAACTAAATTAAAACTCGGCCATCATGCTGAATCAAAGGTGCTCACGCGCGGCTGTCCCCAAGGATCGGTCCTAGGGCCCTACCTTTGGAATTTGGGTTTCGATGATTTTCTAGCATTACCACTACCCGAAGGCTGTTCGTTAACCGGGTACGCTGATGACGGTCTCCTTTTAATAGAGGCTGACACTAGATCAAAGCTTGAAAATCTAGCGGATACATGCTTGAATTTAATATCTCAATGGGGAGACAGGAATCGTTTGCAGTTTGCCCCTCACAAAACTTATCAGCTTCTATTAAAAGGTAATCTTAAAGTTTTGCCTCGCATTAAATTCAATGAAATAACTGTTAAAAAACGGGAATCTGTTTGCTATCTCGGACTAATTTTAGAGAAAAACTTTAGTTTTGTCGAGCACATTAAACAGATCGGTGAAAAAGCTAAAAAGAACTTTTATGCCTTAAGTCACATTTCAACCTCGACGTGGGGTCTAACGTTTAAAATCCTCCGAGTAATATATTCGGCCACTTATTTAAGCTCCATTTGCTATGGTGCACCAGTTTGGGCTGACAGAGCTACTATAGGAGCCGCTCGACGGAAACTACTCCAAAGTCAACGCCTTGCATTGATTTTTCTTTGCAAAGCTTACAGAACTGTGAGCACGGAGGCTCTGCCAGTCCTGGCTGGTGTACTGCCGGTCGACTTAGAGGTACAAAAGCGTGCGGCTATGTACTTCACATCAAGGGAAAATATAACCTCCGATTTCTTAAATAGCCGCGATCGTTCTAAAATAAGTCGATTATTTGATTCCCGAGAAGTCGTTGAAGAAGATTTACTTAATGAATGGCAAAAAAGATGGGATACGTCAGTCAAAGGACGTCACTTATATAAATTCTTCCCGAATGTACGCGAACGTCTAACTAGGCGATGGTTAGAAATCGACCATTGCTCGTCGCAGTTCCTCACGGGACATGGCAACTTTAAACATAAACTTCACGAATTCAAACTAGTTCCGTCTCCTTTTTGCGAGTGTTCCACTGATGATGTCTGTCATGAGCAGTCTGCCCATCATATCTTGTGGGAGTGTGATCTTTGGAAACATGAACGTGATATAATGCTTAATTCAATACAACATACATCTGTTTCCGCAATTTATTACACCGATCTTGTCGCGACAAGGAAAAATTTCCGTGCTTTTAAGCGATTTTGTGAAAAATATTATTGGCAGGTAGTTGCTAATTGCTCATAAGATAGGCCCCCTTAATTTAATTTATTGTCCGTGGTGCATAATCTTTTTCTTAAAGGTTTTTAAACCTTTGTTTGTCACCTGTCATCCGCTTTGCAATGGAGGGAAGTCGAACCTTAATTTCGGACTCCTCCTATGTTCTTCTGATTAATTTCGTTGCGGGTCCAATGACAGTTTAACTTTCCCCCGGGACAAACTTGACCTTCATTGGTTGGGTTTTTGTGGCGGTCAAGCTGTAGATCCTGGCTACACAGGAGTTGCAGTGGTGGGAACGAGAGGTGGGAATAGTCCCGTACCAAAGGACGACCAAAACTTGGTTAAAACTCACAATTTGGTTCTGTGATTAACTTTTTTATTAAAATTGAATCGCTAAAAGGCAAATGCTTGTGATTGAATCATTTTGGCATCAGTCATAACAACACACACAACAGAAGTAGGAAGTTTCTACATGACCAGTCAAGCGGTACAAATGAAATAAATGCACACGAATAGGACAAATTCACTCTTAATTTCAATTAGAATCGTGCACACTTAATTTAACAATGTTTATTGATATCAAAATAAGTTATTTGAATGGCCAAATTATGATAATCTCATCTCTTTGAAAGGCAAAGGTTTGAAATCTTTGATGTTTTTAAGATTACTAAGTATTGAGGGTAAATAACCTCTATAAGATGATTTTGTAAAGGACACTTCTAATAAATTATTCATTCAAAAATGTTATATTAGCTCACAAATTAGGTTTTTTTCTTTTGTTCTTTAAAAAAAATTTTAGGCGGTTCTCAGTATGTTTTTTTGCTAGAGAATCAAAAGATGCATCAATTGTACCAAAAATTATCAAACAACATCGAAATGAAACTTATAATATAAACGGAGTATCTGTTACAGAATGTTTTCCTACTAATTTAAGATTTCCAGTAAAGATGATTTTTGCAAGATAACTAAGTAATATTATTTCCTTTTTGTCTTCATTAATAGGTACCTATTCTAAATTGGAAAGATTTGTTTGTAGGTACGACGAACGAACGAGTTCACCGGTCAGCTAGTGTTTGATAAGACTTTTAAATTAATCGTACCTATACATTTAAACTTTCGTAAATCGATTGAGTACGCCTTGTAAAATTACAAAAACTTTACTGAAAAGCGGCCTCATTTGAAGAAGTCTAAGCTCCCAATCCTGCGTGCAAAACTATTTCTAGAAAAGTTAATAAAATTCATGCCAAAATCAATTTGCGGCTGATAATAAAACAAATTCAAGTGCAAATAAAAAAATACAGATTCCTCGACGCATACGAAAATTTCATTTCGATAGAATTAGATGATCCCGCGTAATCCTCTATACGTGATGGGAATAGAAAAAGGCGATTATTATGAAGAAAATGCTTTCTTGTCACAAATGGAGGACATTCAGTAGTTCACTGCTATAAAACTATTTCCTGAAAAAGGCATAAAGAATAATTTATTCTTTGTAAAATTGCTCTCCAAGAACAATTTTATGCATCCCACCCAAGCTAACTTATTTTACTAAATATAATTCCTGAAATTACTATTTGTCAGCATCTAATGTAATTTCACAACTAAAGAAGAACGGTCATCTGTGACCCAGACCCGACAGAAACGAGACATACCTCAGTTTTTTTGTCATGTCTTAATTAGTTAAATTATATATTTTTTTTATTCGAAATCTATGTATAACACCAAAATATTACCCTTTGTTTTTGTTCAGGCGTTATACAAAAACTAATACAAAATGCCTATTTATCACCAAAATTGGTAAATGTATGTACCTTAATGTCTATTACAGCTGGTATGGAATGTATCTAGGTGACCTGGAGATACAGCTGGATTATACAGGGTGGAAACGAGAAGTTACAAAATCCAAAAATTCAATGTTACCAGCTTCCATAATCTGTAACCTATTATTGGTACCATTTGAAAGAGCTCGTGAAGCACTTTCAGAATCAGTAAATAGTTTCGATATCTTGTATAGTTTAGAAATAATCGAGTGAGATCACTTATCGTTTCATATGTATAACCATCCTGTATAATCCGGCTGTATCTCTAGGTCACCTAGATACATTCCTTAGCAGCTGTAATAGACATTAAGGTACATACATTTACCAATTTTGGTGATAAATAGGCATTTTGTATTAGTTTTGTATATCGCCTGAACAAATACAAAGGGTAATATTTTGGTGTTATACATAGATTTTGAATATAAAAAATATATAATTTAACTAATTAAGACAAGACAATAAAACTGAGATATGTCTCGTTTCTGTCGAGTCTGGGTTTTTTTTATATGGGGCGTGACCGTTCTTCTTTACTTGACTGTTTTTAAAATTCACGAATTAAAGCTTAAGACTAAACTGCGAGAAACTAGACAATATAGAAAATCTATTATTTGAGGCAGTGGTAAGCTACTCGACGTCTTAAGTCTATGCTTGATTTTGACACGGGTTTTGAGCATAATCCTACTAATTATAAATGCAAAAGTAACTATGTCTGTTTATTACGATTTTCTCGCCTAAACCACAGAAAAGATTTGGATGAAATTTAGTATAGAGGTCATTTGAGTTCCGTCAAAGGTTATAAGATAGTTTTTATCCCGGTTTTTGAAACAGGGATGCGCACGACAAAGTATATTCAGTGATAGATTACACGCGGGCTAAGCCAAAAGGTAGTGCTTCATAATTCAGAACTGAGTGAAATCAAACCTGGAAATCAAATCAAAAAATCCAATAGTTCGTGACCCCCAAAGTGGTTAAAAAGTTGACAACACAACCTTATTCCAATGAGGGCTATCGTTTTAGCGCCACTGTAGGTAGAGTAAGGTCCTGTCACTTGCTAGTAGAGAAGACAGTGGCGCCAACTTGTGAGCGCTAAAGTGGTAGGAGGACTATCGTATTTGCACTCATCAAGATGGCTCCACTGTAGAGTAAGGTCCTGTCAATCGCCAGGGGTGCCAACTGTTAAGTATAAAAACGATAGCCCTCATTGTAACAAAGACGTGTTGCGAACTTTTTGGCTACTTTGGGTGTCACGAACTATTTGATGCTGACTGTACAAGGGCCCTACTGAAACTATTTACTTTACCCTTAAACCCCCAAATTTTCTTATAAGAAGCAAATGATTTGGAGGAGGCTAGACAACGTTTTAGGAGGCGTAAAAGAGATTTAAGGGAATGAATAAAAAGTTACAGCGTCGGATAAAACGGGAATAAATTCGCGCAAGAACTCTTTGGAGCGTGATGTTACATAGAATCCCAAAAAGAGAAATATTGTGGCTTATTTTTGGTTTATGGATATAGTAGAGTTTCATAAACTAAGGTCTATGCTACTGATATAATATACAAGCTATTGCCCACTCTTTACACTGGACTGAAGCAGATCGTATCCTCCTCTATGTATGATATCTTATGAATAATTGTATGGTCCAATGAAAGTGGCAGTGGGCGGGGCACATAGCTCGTAGAGACGATGGCCGTTGGGGCAGAAAAGTTCTTGAGTGGCGACCACGGGCTGGAAGACGTAGCGTGGGCAGGCCTCCTACTAGGTGGACCGACGATCTGGTAAAGGTCGCGGGAAGAGCCTGGATGCGGGCAGCGCAGGACCGTGCATTGTGGAAAACCTTGGAGGAGGCTTTTGTCCAGCAGTGGACGTCATTTGGCTGAAACGAACGAACGAACCAATGAAAGTATAACATTCCCCGGCGATAAACTTGACCTTTATTGTTTTTGGGTTTTTATTGGCGGTCAAGCTGTAGATCCTGGCTACACAGGAGTGGCAGCGATGGGAACGAGAGGTGGGAATAGTCTTAAGAAGCTTATCTCCAAGTTAATATTGTAAAGTTTCATCAAAATCGATCCTGTAGTTTTGTGTTAATAAGTAACAAACTTGAGTTTTATTTAGTGGAGTTATGTTTTGGAATCATGACTGTTATTGTTACATAACAAAATCAAAATGATAAAAATGATACCATCATAAAATAGTTGAAATGGCATCTTAACCTTTCACAGCTGAGTTCGAGTATGTTTCAAAAAGTATATTGTTATAAAATACTCGAGACACTGTTAAATTTATCGAAAATAGAAAACAATTTAGACTTCAGTTATTTATAATAAATCCAAGTTAAACGACTTGTCGGAAAGAATGCTCTCGCAAACGGTAAACGGTACTTTAAAGTCGCAACACACATTTTTCTATACAATTGTCGTCAGTTAACTTAAAATAATGTATCTTTTGTGCAAGGTTTTAACGTAATGAAGACATAAACAGTACTGTTATGTGTAGACGGTATATCAAGCTAAATACTAGCATCTTGTATAGTTAGAGTAGGTACTATTTTGCAACAATAAATGTGTAAGTCTAACTAAACTACAGATCGTTTCATTCACGAAGACGCGCCCCACCAATTTTTGGGCGAGGTCGCGCGGGGTGCGGGGAGTTTGATCCGAGCAATTCGAGCGTCATTATTGCAGTGTGCGTGCACACTTTTTCATACGCGAAAACCCTCATTGTTGTTTTGGTTAGGTACAAGTTTTGATGTTATTTCTGATCGGTTTTGATTTGTATTTTTTTTTTGTTGATGGGTTTAATAGAAAATAACACGTGGTGTTAAAGTCACGAGGAAACTTGAACAATGACTCAAAATTCGATTTACATAATTCATTCAATAGGTATGTTTTTCGGTCTTTTATAATTGAAAAAAAATTAAGTCTGAGTGCCATCGTACAATAGTTGAATGTTAGCCGCCATAAAAATATATTTTACTTTGTTTTAAGGTAAAAATAATGATTTATGAGAGGATAGAAGTATAAAGCGTAAATTGAGGTTAATCTACTCGTATGTTTGAGGATTCCAGGTGAAGCTCGCTTCCACTTTAAACCTGATCATCACTATCCATCAGGTGTGATGCAGGCCAAGAGCTTCCTCGTTGTGGATTAAAAAAATACTTGATCGACTAATTTACCATTGTTTTTAACTCACGATCAGAGAAAAGTGATTCGGGCAGTTAATTTATTTAAGTTTCTAATTTTATTATTTCACTTGTTCATAATACTTGATTTATAAATGCGAAAGTTTGTGTGGACGTCTGGATGTTTGTTACTCTTTCACGCAAAAACTACTGAACGGATTTTGTTGAAACTTTACAGTATTATTGTTTATATGTGACACATACATTTCAATAAATAAAATGAGACGTGTCTAAAATCGTCATCTATCGTCATTGGTTAAAATCATCTACAGCGCTAGAAAAACTACTGTTTTTGACGTTCGTAAATATTCATGCGGGGGAAGCCGTGAAGCGCCATCTATCAACATGATATCTAACGGGGGTAAAACGAGGTCCACGCGTACGAAGTCGCGGGCAGCTGCTAGTATACTATATTTCGTATTATAAATGCAATTATCTCATATTCTAGGCTTTAAGCACTCACTAGTTACTTAATGTATTTTAGTTTCCACGAGTAGCTCAGTGCGCGATATCGTGTGTTAATTTTCTTAAGTATCCTCTCATCTAGCGTTAGTGGTTTTGCGAAGTGAAGCGAGAGGAATCACGGAGTTGTTAAGATAGTCTTTATATGGCTTAGATTTGCCTTTAGTAGGTTTTAATGTTAAACCCTCCTGCTATGCTAAATATCAAAAAAATATTAGAACTTAGAAGTGGGTCCGGTGAGTGTATCAAATAGGAATCGAATTACCAACCCTACTGTAAGAAGTGACATTTATTTCCAAGTCCATTATAGATTTATTTAACCAGCCCAGATGAAGGGGTTAAAGCATTGGTTCCCAAAGTGGGGGGCACGCCCCCCAGGGGAGGCGCAAATACCTTTAAAGGGGAGCGCGGACCATCTGTGTACTTAAGTATAAAAAACCTGCGACCACTGAGAGAATGCATTCCAGACTGCTCGATACGACCAATAAATAATCTTGACTGGAGGTGGGAGGGGGCGCGGAATTTTTTGTATGGTCGAAAGGTGGCGCGTCTCAAATAAGTTTGGGAACTAATGGGTTAACATGCCGTTATTTGCAGGAACTGTGTTTTGCAGAATGTCATTTGCAGTGTCTCGCAAAAAAAACGATCCATTCGAATTTGGGATTCGAATTTACACGACTGTCCAGTTTGCTCCTGGACACTGGATCCCCTAATGAATTGCCATGGGAAAGGGCCTTCAAGGAATTCGTGCACTAAAAACACAAAATACACTTGATAAAAATATGCACACCCTTATCGCATATGCATCATACGCCCGTAAAATACAAAAGATAATATTTCAAAAACCATTTCCACAGCAACTCCAGTCCCAACGCAGCAGTTATTCATTCAACAGAGAGTTACTCACTCAGTTGAAGTTATTTACATTTTTAGTTTAAAACACAAACGCCGTAACTAAGTTTACGTACAGTTTGAACAACATTTTTCTTCGCTAAGAATTGTTGTTTGAACTAGGTCGCTGGTGTAATGAATTTTTATGTAGCAGCGTTAGGCAAATAGCTTCGAGATATTGCTTTGTTGTAAACAGTGTTTAGCTAAACCATAATATAGCTTGTGGTGGCAAAAGAATAGTACATTTAATAGAACCAAACCCTCTTTCCCCGTAGATGTCGCAAGAGGCGACTAAGGTGAAAAAATGCGAACTCATTTGTTTAATTCAAATGACTTCCACTGCTGGACAAAGGCCTCCCCCAAGGATTTCCATAACTATCGGTCCTGCGCTGCCCGCATCCAGACACCTCCCGCGACCTTTACCAGTTCGTCGGTCCACCTAGTGAGGGTTCTGCGCACACTACGTCTTCCGGCCCGTTGTCGCCACTAGAGAAATTTTCTGCCCCATCGGCCTTCACTTCTGCGAGCTGTTTTAGTATTTTGGTTTTAAACTAACTGCAGTAAGGTTGCTGTATCCATATTCAACTGTAGCAGCTGTTATGAATTGCTTCGCGGATGTAACAATGCAGAATGCACAGTTTTAATAAAAATGCCTGCTACGTTCTCAACTTACGTACAGAAAAATTCTGACAAAAAATACTTTTTAAATAACGACAAAACTGATACTGGTAATGATAATATAACAGTAATTATCATCTTGTGTAGTAGATAAATATTATACCAACGTAAAATTGTGAATTTCGTCAGATTATAATATGACGTAGTTAGATTACAATCTAACCTACCTCACCCACTGTTAGTTTAGAATCTCACGAGTTATGTTATAAACTGACGGAGTTCATAGTTTCACATTATGTTTGTAGGATTTGTATGTTTTGTATTTTCCTACATTTTAACAGTATACTAAAGAAACAATAGTCTTAAGTTGTCGGTGTCAGACTCAGACTGGCCGAATCGAGATCCGAGGAAACCCGGAAAGGGATCGTAACCGTATCAACTCGAGGCGGTCAGTATAAATTATTTGTACAAAACTCCATACTACAACACATACTAACTACTTGTCCGTACCGTAACGTAAACGTTCCTGGCAGCTTGCGAAAGGCGATACGCTGTTGATCCCTTTCCGAGTTGATAAGTCTGCTATGAGCTGAACGCGGGTTCCAACCGTACCACTGCTGGACTATTAAGGTAAGCCCACTATAGTCTGGTCTTCTGGCCCCCTTAATTTAATTTATTGTCCGTGGTGCATAATCTTTTCTTAAAGGTTTTAAACCTTTTTTTGTCACCTGTCATCCGCTTTGCAATGGAGGGAAGTCGAACCTTAATTTCGAACTCCTCCTATGTTCTTCTGATTAATTTCGTTGCGGGTCCAATAACAGTTTAACTTTCCCCCGGGACAAACTTGACCTTCATTGGTTGGGTTTTTGTGGCGGTCAAGCTGTAGATCCTGCCTGGCTACACAGGAGTTGCAGTGGTGGAAACGAGAGGTGGGAATAGTCCCGTTTATAGTCTGGTCTGTGAGCACGTAGAATTTTGTCCAATGACCCCAAGCTACTTACTGTCGCGCTCGTACACTCACTGCGGGCGCCCCTCGCACAGTCGCGACAGCAATATAATTACGAGCGAGCGATAAGGATGGGTAGCTTGGGGTCATTGGACAAAATTCTACGTGCTCACGGACCGGGCTTTAGTAACACAAGCATATTTAACCAACGAGGAACAAGATCTTCAATTTTTATGACGTTACAAATGACAATACAATGAATGCAGCGTTAAAATCGTCGCGTTGGCGTCTCGCCAGTGTTTTTGTCAATCTGACAAAAATAGTTTAATCTGACTATATTTAACATCATATTGAGTTTATTAGTCAAGATATACAGTTTGTCTCTGAGACTTGTCAAAATAATTTCGAAATAGTGTCTAACACAATTCTTTGGAAAAGCATGACGATTTAAAATCGAAAGTAACATACTTTTCAAGAACATACGAGATCGAATCAGAAATGAGGAGATCCGTAAACGAACTAAAGTCGCTGACATAGCCCGACGGATCAGCAAGCTGAAGTAGCAGTGGGCAGGGCACATAGAACGCAGAACTGACGGCCGATGGGGCAGCAGGGTTCTGGAATGGAGGCCGCGTACAGGAAAACGCAGCGTGGGACGTCCACCCACAAGGTGGACTGACGACCTGATAAAGGTAGCAGCCTGAGGAAGGCGCTGGATGCAGGCCGCTACCAACCGTGCGATGTGGAAGTCATTGGGGGAGGCCTATGTTCAGCAGTGGACGTCCTATGGCTGAAATGATGATGATGACGATGATGATGAATGTTTGTGGGGCATTTCAAATTGTACGCTGTAAATCAACGAAGTGTCATCAATTATAACTTACTTAGGCGCGCTAGAAAATACAATCATATTTGCCTAACAATTTTCTTGTTTTATTTCCTTCTTCTCAATGCACCATTTCACGCGACGCTGTGCAAAAAGTATACAGCAACTTTGTTGTTCTGTTATTATCATGTTCCTACTTGTATTTTATTGCGGTTTTATGTCCTTTTACATTAAGTTTAAACACACACTTTATTTTTGCTCTACTAAAAGAATAAAACGGCTTTACATGTTACATTTACGTCTACTTCGCTTGCTTTTGAGAATTTTTCTATTAATTTCAAACAAGTAACTATAGACACATACCTATGTTTTTATAGTTACTTGTTTAGATCAGTTAATACCTACCTAGGTATTAACTGATCTCTTTTTAACTTCAAGACGAAGCAATAAATCTACGAGTATATCAAGAATTTTATAGGTTTCAGGATTTATATGTAAGTATTTAATACACATAAGGATGAAAAAGTGTGAAAATATTGAATAATATAACTACGATGTAATAAATCGTTGCTATTTGGGGCACGGTCAAATCAAAATCAATAATATTTTATAAAATTTATACCACTGGTGGGACGTCAAAATATAGTAAATAAAAAAAGGTAGCCCTTATGAACATACAACAGTACCAAAATTATCTTTCCAGTGACAAGACATTCATTGATTTTCCACTGAAGAAATAAAAGATGTCCTTGACAGAGACGACGTTCCAGATTGTATTTTCATAGGTGAACTTTTTATCATTGGGAACGAAGTCTTAAAAATACCAACACAGTGAAAATAGACACGGTAAACTCATGAAGATCTCTGGGATAATCAATTCATCATCATTATCATTTCAGCCACAGAACGTCCACTGCTGAAAATAGGCCTCCCCCAAAGACTTCCACATCGCACGGTTGGTAGCGAGCGGCCTGCATCCAGCGCCTTCCTGCTACCTTCATCAGGTCGTTGGTCCACCTTGTGGGTGGATAATCAATTAAGTACTTAAATATTAATGTATGGATTGTTAATGAAAATCGTAATTTGCAGGAAGTGGTTATCATGTTTATTTGAATACCACTTGATTTTGTATCATATAATATTTGTCCGGGTCTGAATCCGAGTATGTATTTACAAAAGAACAGTTTTTGTGTATTTATATCAATAGTATACCCACGCTTCAATTTATCAATTTAGATAAGCCAATGTTGTCCATTCCATCCAATCAATGAAGCAATCATATCCAGGACTTCCTGTGGAATCATCCTTATCACTCTTGCCTTGTCTGTCAGTTGTTGACCCAATTGAACGATATCAGACAGGACGTCTGCTCGCTCTATAAACCAACTACCTCTAGAAGCTAACAGGAGCCAGGAGAAATGGGAGACTGAGGATTTAAAGGTAGCTACAAAAAAAATTGAGACCCATACAACTATAAGACAAATAAGCAAATATCAGGCCTCCCAAACCCATCTGGCAAATCAATCATCTCATAAAGTAGGACTTATCCTCCATTTGCCTCTGGTAAATTAGAGGGGTTCGTTCGCCTGGATGACGAGTGTTCAAAAGGCTATGAAAGTATTGAGACTCCACGAACAAGACCAAGATATATTTAAATGGCGACGGGTGTTTATGAAAGCTCACCCCATGTAACAGGATAAGGAGAGGCAGAAGAAGAAAATGTTAAGGTGCGGATGTCTACATCCTATAAGGAACCTAACTGCCAAATTTTAAGTTTGTAGGTGTTAATACCGGCTCCAACACCTATCAAAATGGTAATTATTATTTGACAAACGTTTAGGTATTCAGTTTGGCAATTTGGCATTCACTCAAGTTAAATACTTCAGTTTTTCATAAATTATGTTATAAAAATATATGACATAATGTTTTTTTTCCAGGGGGGACAACAGTCCTCAAATCATTGATTAAAATTTCGAAATCCTATTGGCTCCCCCAGGGGGGCCAAGCAGGGGGGACAACAGGACTACCAAAGTTAAAGGGGTTCGTGCTCATGCAGTGGAAACTTAACAACCTGATGATGTTTAAGATGATGTTGATGATTGATTGATTGGGGACTGGTCACATGAGTTAACTAACGCAAAGAAAAGTGTAGTAGTTCTACTGTGTACACTCTATTGTGTTATTAGCGAACAAGAACAAACACAGAGCAATAAAATGGTCTCGAATTGAAGAGTCGTAAAACGTCTAATAAAACATGTCCATTCTGAAGTTTTACTCTTTAGTAAATTACTCACAATGATAGTAGGTATATCAAACAGGAATTGCATTACGGTTCATTGTTTAAGATAGATAATTGAATTTAATAGGTATCGCAATGTTTCTGATCGCTTCCTAGAAGACCGAAATTGTACAGTTTCGAATTTTGTATTCGTTGTCAATTGACAGTTAAGCATAGACTGCGATACGATACGTACCTATACCAAGATAAATACAGGATAGATACTGTCTTCTATGTTCATTGTTAACAGAAGGCAAGAGAATATGAATAGGAACATACATACAAACAGAACAATAATAACTTAGTAATCACATTACAACAGCTGATCAGTCTGTATTGGTTAGCTTGTAGGCACCTTATGAACTGTGACAGATATTTTATACCAGTGAAATTTTCAAATAATGTATATTTTCTGCTGGTACTTACAACAAAGTAATAATAAGTGAGTTAGATTAAAATGTTAGCATTTTCAAGAAATAGACTATTATTTTAAGATCATAAACAGAATATTGAATATTGTAAAGTAATACTTTTAAAGAATACTGTTTCAGAATAAAGACTTGACTGATTTGACATGACTGGCCAAGTGAAGACCAGTTAAAGTCAATAGTGTCAAAGAAATTTTCCACGCATATTTCGTTAGTGATCTAGCGAGGTCATTTTCGTCTTGTTCGGACAGCTCGTCAATATAAACACTGTGGTCTCTTATTTGCTTGTTATAGAGGCGATTATTCAACGAAAATGTATAGTCTGATATGTTATCGTTTTGTTCATTTATGGTTTTATTTTCGTCAACATCCTAATCCACTTTTGGTTTGATTGCTGTTTGAACGTTTTCAATGATATGCATTATGATGTTTGATTTAAAAAACAAGTTGTGTTGTAGCACTCTACATTGCAGGCGATTGACGTCAGGCTATGTTGTTATTCTATCTGTCTAGGTACCAAGGTGTAAAAATTAACATCAAAAGTAACATGACATGACAAGTTAAGATAATATCGTTCCGCTAATGGAGTACTAAAACAAGCTTAAACTTAATCAAATATTTCATGCTATGGAGACTATAATTAAAATAGTAGTAAACTGAGTGATGAGAGCACCTAAGATATTAATGATTTGATTAGCTGTCTAAATAGGTTCTTACCACACTAATATCCCCCTGTGGGATTCAAACCTTAGAAGATACTTGACTAAGAAATTAGTTCCGTAGCAATTGCTTCAATTTTAATTAATTAGAAGTAGGGTGAGATATTATTTTTATTATAAGAAAATAGGTAATTGTCTCATATCAAATAAACAAAAGCGCATTATTTCATCATGGTTCTAACAAGACTAGGTAGTTCATACAAAATTATTAAGGCTTATGGCGTGTAGAAAACTCAAAGAAAATTTCCAGTCACCCAACTATAATCAGCAATTACAAACCAAACGATTCATACAAAGTCATTAATCTTCACTTGTTTATAAGAAATAGAACATCGGACTTAATGTTCAACCTTGCGCGACCCCAAGTTAATCTTATTAAAAGCCTTGCCCAATTCCTTAAATAAAATCACGCACGGCTATTTACAAAGATTACATTGATTATCGTCGTTTGTATTGGATGGATCGTCTTGGATTTTTCTTAATACTCGTAGTTATTTGGTAGCTAATGGTTTTCCTTGTCGTTTGCTTTTCACGGTACTTGGGTCAATCAGTGAGTGAGTTTTAATTAATTTGTATAATCATATTATGTTTATCTAAAAGGTTGACAAAGATGATCGAATTTCTCGGGTATTGGCAATAGAAACGCTAGTATTCACAAACGATGCAGCAAATCGAACGCACAGCGTTCAATAGAGCTCTGTGATTGGTTCGTGTAACGCCCTGTGCGTCCACGCGCGCTGTGAGACCTCAATAATAGTAATGTTTGAGAATACGGGCGTAGGTGTCCTAACAATCATCATCCATATTATGTGACCCCGAAGTATTGTCATTATAATCATGATGTGTGTAGTACTTCTCTTTCATAGTAAGTTTATTATGTCGCAGAAAGTAAAGAGTTGGTCGTAATAACTAAATTATGTATCTTGCACTCTAATTTCACTAATACCATTATTATTTGTGTGAATTATGAATTCATTATGGGTTCCTTAAAATACTTGTCGATTGTTTCGCCTATAATACAAATTCCAACCAAATGAATCGAGCTTATGTAAGTATGATCAGTGTGAAAATAGTTTAGTCTGCGAACATTAAGAAACATTAAAATAGTTCCAAACTTCCAAATGACAAAGAAGATTCTATCGTGTGATATATTAGTTTTATTTATAGACGTCATCCGCAGAATATCTTTAGTTTACTAATGATGGCGACTGGAATTCAATATATTTGCTTTTCCATTTTCTTGAAGTGGTGTGATGTCATTTACGAAGTTATTTTCATCTATTTTATTACTCTTAGTAGTTGTTAAGAGGGCGATGGCCTTGGTTTATAATCTTCTGAAGAAATTTGGGCTATGACAAAGTTTGCGAAGTAAAAAAGATATAAAACCTTTGTATTGTTCGCCGTCATTTACGATTGGCATCAAATTCTAGATAACTGAGGTTTTTGTGAATAATGACATTCAAGTATGAATCTATGTGCGCAAGTCTTCAAACTTACTAATTTCAGACCCGAATTCTTATAAAATTTTGATCTTCATTTATAATAATATCATAAAACGACTACTAATAGTAGTATCGCTTATACATATTTATGAGAAAAAACGTAGAATTTTAATGGTGAAAGAATTTTTCGAATCGGTCCCGTAGTATCGGAGCCTATTCCCTTCAAAGAAACAAACCTTTCCTCTTTATAATATCAGTGTAGATCAATGAATTCAACGAATAACGTAATTAACACATTTGACTGTCTAAAAAACTAGCTGCTACAGCCACACCCATCGTTCGGCTCTCTCCATTTAAGATATTATTATGCAATTTAGAGAGGACGATTATGTAAAATTAGATAATTTTTACATCAACTTGACAAACCTGCGGGGCACCGTTAATTTCGTATTATTCCTTTCACTAATAATGATGAGAATTTAAACATATCGAGTCATAAAATTGTATCAAAGCATCATCGAGGGGCAAAGCCAGAGGCAACAATTAGTCTTTGACAGCGTTTTTCTTAGACGAAATTGTAATTATTGTCGATATTGGCCAATATGCCCAACCGTCATTTTCTCTAAGTAAAAGTCTATCATATTACTTTTGGCGTTATCAGGATGACTAAATCTTAAGGCTTGTACCCACGAATGCATCCCGTTTTTTACAGGATAGTAATCCAGAGTAATCCTGTTTCCAGTGTCCCGCAAAAAACCGGTCCGTTCGAGTTTGTAGTTCGAATTTCAAAGACATAATGACACTATGGATTAACTGGACATTGCGCATCTTTTCACACGATAGTCCAGATTTGCGGGATTCTGGATCACTGGGTTGCCATGGGATCTAGCCCTTACTTTTTCCGTTATCAGGATAACTCAATCTTACAGTTTTTAAGGCAAACTGTAAATAAATACGCAAAAGGATAGTAAGAAAGAAAGAACTGCCCTAATTAACGCTGCAGATATTTATTGCTCTAAACTCAAAGTATCTTCTGACCTTTACAAACTTAATAATTTTTCAGCAACAATCAAAAAAGGAACAAAATGAAGCAAATAAGCATAAAGCATATTATTTGATAAATTGTCCCTTTAACGAAAATGTATTTGTCAAGTCATTTGGGAATAGAAACGTGCCTTTTACATACATATTTAAGGAACACGACGTTTTTCTTTCGTTCCCTTTTAAGCTTAACGTGGAAATATAAATGAACAAAAGAGATTTGGCGAAAGAACAATTTAGACAACATTTTCTGGCCTGGGATTGTCAATTTGTAAACATATTAATGTCAGTTTGTTATCCTCATTATGTGAGACGAGAGACGATGTAGGAATTTAAATAAGTTTCTCTGTCTGGAAATAGATTTTGTATATTACAATTTAGGTACAGTCGCGGAATGAAAAGGTTCGTCATCTTAGTGTCGGTTTTCGCTTGCACTAGATACTGTAAGAGTCAAACCTGCCAACATAACCGTGCAAGAAACAGTGCTGCTAACATTTAAATAAATATGACGTTTGTTAACGAATAAGGTTTTGCTTGTTTATTTTTCTATCCCATCAGGGTAATGTTACAAAACGTAGTTTTTTTATTTAATAGATAATGGCAGGTTGAACCAACAAGAAGGTTTTAGTTTATCAATCATAATAATCTTCTTGACAAGTTAAATCGTCAAACAACTTTGATCTGAATAATTTTGAACTTTACTGACGAACAGTCAAAGATTATTTTCTCTAACTCGAGATTATTCTGTAACATAGTTTCAAAAGGTAATAATGTGCTCGCGATTCGTTGAAGGAATGAATTTGAAAACTGACGAACCTTTTCATTCCGCGACTGTACATAATAGATTAGCCAAGTCACAACTGACCCTAAAAGTCATAGCAGACTTATCAACTCGGAAAGGGATCAACACTGTATCGCCTTTCGCGAGCTGTCATCGCCGTTCGCGCGCTGTTAAACGCGAGGCGAGGCGTTTACGTTACGGTGCGGTTTCATACAAAGAATACTGACCGCCTCAAGTAGATACGGTTACGATCCCTTTCCGGGTTGATAAATGTGCGACGTCCTTAAAAGTTATAGATACGTGAGCACATCTATTAAAACTACATAAGCTGCCACAGTAAGCTTAAAGTTGTCATTTCACATTCAACTGCAGAACAATTTATTTGCAATTATTAAGATTTAAGATGCAACTCTTAACGCTTAAAAAAATATAATAAATATTTGAAATTGCATCTTAATACTTTTAATAGACAAGTGAAAATACTTTTAATTCCAGCTGTCAACTCAATACAAATTAACACACACCAATATGTACCTTAATTTGAAAGTAGAAAGAAAAACGCTATCCATTTACCGCGAACAAGTCGTTTAGCAAAAATGTTACCTACTAATATACCGAAGCGTCTTACACTAATAACTCCACCAAATTCTCAGTCTCTATTAGTCTAGTGAATCTCATAAATTAGGATCCTAACTCTCAGAAGGTATGATATAGCAAATTATCCTCGCAAACATTAAGAAGATATCAAGGATAAGCCCTGGAAAAGCCGAATGGATCGGAAAAATCCTTCAATCTTGGAAAGGTTTTCTCTCTAAATCAGGTTTGCGTGTTACCATTATCTTAGCTCGTGAGTGATGTTGAGATCTTTTAATATGGACTTAAATAAATTATTATATTCATTCGTGTCTTAATAGACCAGAATATAGAAGTCTGTCTTATTAGGAATGTTTGGAAAATCTTAATTGCCTAATTACTCGTAAATTCTTTATAAGAACCTATACATTTAGACCTATATCTTGACAGTTACATAATTACACCTCGCTTAAGTATCTAAATTTCATAAAATAGATTAAAAACCAATGCCTGTGATTTTTTTCAAATTTTGTATTGAATTACGCATTCAAATTTTGTATTGAATTAAGCACATACCTAATAATTTTCCGTTTTATGTCAAGAGTGAAATAAAACAAAGAAACTATTAAAAGTTAAACGTACGTTGAACACTTGTTAAAAGTGACGTTTAGTTTGTTAATGTCATTTTAAGCTACTATTCAACGCGTATACATAATAAATTTTTATTCGTAAGGGGCACCTCCATCATTTTATCTATCCCATTAACGTACACTTCCAAAAAGATTCACTTCCCATATTCACCATGAAAGCGCGAGCCACGCGGGCGAGCACGCTAAATAACATTAGTTCCTATTCGCTGGGTGCGAAGTACTAGGTGGGGGGGACATAATCTATCGCAGCGCTCATGGTGGTCAAAAGTAGAAATAATGTTAGCTCTGTCATCAGATGTATCTGTCAATGGCAAAGCGATTCTACATAATACATTTTAATATCATTAATTAATCGCATGAAAAGGGTCCTACTGGGAACTTAAATAAAAGAGTGGACTGTATTTCGATAGGGCTGTTTTAATAGCCGTTTACAATTTGGAAATAACTAAACTATACAACGTGGTAGTACAAAAATGAGTCACAGTAGTTGTTGTGCACAGATGTTTGCCATATGATGAGAGCGTGAATTATTGAACTCTGCCCTTGTTTTGTTCTTAATTCTTCTACATCTCGGACTTGTCCAGCCAATACCAACAACTTTCCTTTAAATACGGTTTGTGGTTGGAATTTGATATTGTAACTCTCACAAACCCGGTCTTCAAAACGATACTCATTTCGATCTGAAAACGATATTTAATTTATTACTAGCGACACAGAAACATTTAAATATATTTACTGTTATATAATGAAACCGTTAAAGTAGCTTTTTCTTTTTGTTTTACTGTAAAACTACAACTATAAATGAAGTAAACAAACCCTGACACAATCAAAATTAAACACACTTTTTGGACTTACCTCATTTGATTTGAATGACCAAAATGATTTCAAAACCTTTTTTCCACCCAAATCGTGGTATCACAACAATTTATTAGTTGAAAATATTTGTTATTTTTTCATTTCGATATTTTTTCACAAATATACGACCTAAATGTCAATGTGACAGAGCCCACAAAGTTGTGGACGCTAGTTGGCGCTGTAATCGTGCACGGAGCCAATACGATGAATTCAATACATTTTCACTTGACTTGCTAAGGCCACGTAAGTCATTGGATCTGACATGATTCCAGTTTCTGGACTTGAGCTTGACCCCCAGGGATGTTATGGATATCCGTAACCGTAACCGAAACTTACGGATATACGAAATAAAAAATATCCGAAACCGTAACCGTAACCGATTCAAAAGTTTCGGATAGTTTCGGATGTAGGCAGTTTAAATTGTTTTTTATATAACATTATAATATGTGTAAAAGGGTAAAAGCATAACAGCCTGATTTTTTTTAAAGATAAAGATAAAGTTAAAGATATTTATTTACCTACATAAACATGTGTGAAAACATATTACAGAGCAACATGATTTGGTCTTACAGTTTTAACAGGTGATACAACATGTTGTACCAAGATATTGGCATGTAAATTATATTTACCTTTATAATGCCATCTAGTACCAATTTTTATCTTTTTATTACTTTTTATTCAATGTAAAGTGTGCGGCCATGAATGAACCGTGTTGGACAACTATTACAAATTACATTCTAAAGCACAGATATCCGTAACCGTAACCGAAACTTTCGGATATCCGAAATAAAAAAATATCCGTAACCGTAACCGAAACCGGTATAATATTATTCCTATATCCGTAACCGTCTCCATAACCGAAACTACATATCCATAACATCCCTACTTGACCCCGATCTTGAGATCATAACGACGTTTCAAGTCAAATCGCATTGACTCAGCTCAATGATTTTGAAATAATGTTGGATAATTTGTTGACTACCGCGAGTTGAGGACATTGGACAAATTGCGCGTAACTGCGCCAACTCAGTGCGTTGGTTGTGTTGAGTCACTTCTTCAAAATTGGTTGGCACACAGCACAGGTTTGGGAGAAGTTTAAAGGAAAGTATGAGGAGTAAAACCAGGAAAAAAATATGATTTTCATTTTTAGGTAAAATTGATGATGGTGCAATTTTGAGTTATCTCAATTTAAACAGCGCATGAAACTGCTACATAGGTTACTGAGTTGGCACATTAAATATTTTAAATCATCTAAACACGCTCTTTGAAATAGACAACTGTCCAGTCAAATATAAGTTTTCATTTAAATAAATAATTAAGAGACAGCTAAACTACAGAGGAAAAATTTATTGTTTTGTACTACATATTTTTAACCGACTTCATAAAAGGAGGAGATTCATGTTCGGCTGTATATGTTTTTTTTTTAACTAAGACACTGACAATTTAAAATAATGTTTATCAAACCAAAACTGAGGATATTTATTATTTTATACTAAAGGCACGATAGTGGTGACCGAGAGTTGATTGGCCGGCGTCCATTATGCCTAATTGGAGCATCCTGTAGATTAAACGTCCAATGTCAAAGTACTATCTGGTGATCTGTTGTTAAACAATCGTTAGTTCAAAAGATTTAATCTAACTGTGGGAAATTATTCGTAGGTTTAAGTTTTTTCATTGAATTACGACGATTTTAGATACCTATCTGACGAGGAAGTTGAATTTTAAGTAATTTTGTTCTTCTTACAAGCTTTAGGTCGCAAGGTTATATTAAAAAAAAAAGTAGTACCTACCCTCTCTAATTATAGTCCACTAGTTTTTGCCCGCGGCTTCACCCGCATGAAATTTCGTTTGTCACAGATCGTCATCAATTATAGCCTATATGTTATTCTGGGTTATAAACAATAATACTGTAAAGTTTCATCAAAATCCGTTCAGTAGTTTTTGCGTGAAAGAGTAAAAAACATCCAGACATCCAAACTTTCGCATTTATAATATTAGTAGGAGTAGGATGAAATGTTATAATAATATTCTAACGAATACTAGAATATTGTACAGTTTCTTCGAAATCCGTGCACGAAGAAGAAACAAACTCAATCTACCCTCATACCCTCACCAATTAACGCGTTCAAAACGCGTTATACTGGCTAAAATTTAAATTATATTCAACAACAACTTCACAATACTATTGTTGTTTGTCATAATTTGCCTGGAAGAGATCGTTAACTCGCGATAAGACTGCCTAATTTGTGTCAGTAAAGTCTATTGTGTTTCTTGTCATTATCAGCGACGTGTGGCAATAGAGTACTTTATATTGACACTAGCGGCCGCCCGCGACTTCGTACGCGTGGATCCCGTTTTACCCCCTTCATCTATCTTACGCGGTTTAGATTTTTTCATACAAATGTTTTTTTCCGCTAACTCCCGTACCCGTGGGAATTTTGCAATATCCTGTTGTAACTAAGCTTTAAGTTTACTAAGGTACCTGCATGCCAAATTTCAAGCGTCTAATTTAAGCGGTTTAGATTTTTCATACAAAAGGATTTTCCCGCTAATTCCCGTTCCCGTGGGAGTTCCTAAGTATACTATAACCTGCCCAGGAGTATGAAGAATAATTGTACCAAGTTTCGTTAAAATCCGTCGAGTAGTTTTTGTTTCTATAAGGAACATACAGACAGACAGACAGACAAAAATTTTACTGATTGCATTTTTGGCATCAGTATCGATCACTAATCACCCCCTGATAGTTATTTCGAAAATATGTTTCATGTACAGAATTGACCTCTCTACAGATTTATTATAAGTATAGATTGAAATTATTTATTAGTATATAGGCCCTTTTTTGGACACTATAAAGTAACTAATTACTTATTTATCTATTTGTATGTAGGACATATCTATCGCACAACTGATAGATTCGCACGGGTTCTCAAATATAGACTACGACTACAAGTATGTAATGACCGTTTTCACCATCAATCCCTAATTTTTAAGTGACCACTATGGTAACACATAATAAGAATTTTGTTTTCAAAGAGGTCACTTAAAAATTAGGGTTGATGGTGAAAACGGGCATAAGTCTCGGAAAATGCAAAGGACACCTTCTAGCTCGATGGACTGACGACCGAGAAAATAGCTGAAAATACTTGGCTGGGCTTAGAGACCAAATCCTTGGACATTTTACACTGCGCTTCTAGTCCCAGACTAAGCAAAGCTTGTACTATGGGTACTAGACAACGAATATTTAAACATACTTAAATACTTTTTTTTTGTAAATACATACTTATTATACCTACATAGAAAATAGATCGTAGTCTTTAGCGCTCCTTGAAGGAGACTTACACCAACAGTGGACTATAAAGGTCCTAGTATAATATTAGCTACTGGCTGTAATATTATATCATTTCCTAGATAGATATAGACCAAATGTGTGTAACGACGTGTTCACATCCGTCTGTAACAATCAGGGTTCGAAAATATCCGATATTTATGATATATATCCGATATATATCGGATATATATCATAAATATCCGATATTTATGATATTTATCAGATATATATCTGATATATATCATAAGAATATTTTCGAACCCTAGGTTCGAAAATATCCGATATATATCCGATATTTATGATATATATCCGATATATATCGGATATATATCATAATATCAGATATATATCCGATATATATCGGATATATATCATAAGGATATTTTCGAACCCTGGACTAACAATGCGAGTTTGTTGTATGATAGCAAAATACATTAATATAACGCTGTATCAATTAACGTCCCCGTATTTACCGAAGCGTGAAAATTATATTACATTTTGTCTTGTTTCTCGTAGAAAAAGACGGTAGTGAACTAATTACTGATGCTAAACTAATAAAGTAAGCAACTGTTACAAATTGTCCGCATAATTGATTTGTTTGAAGCCAACCGTTTCGTAATTTTTGACTTCAGTTTTGTTTAAAAGATAATAAGTATGTTGATTTGGATGAATATGCTTTTAAAGGCGGCAAAGTGGTTTTAATAAGATGACCTAGACTTCGGCACGTATTGATTTAATAGATGACCTGGTGAACCTATCTGTGCCTGTTGAGATACAAGTAGGTACCCTACCAGCACGCTCCATAACACTAATTAGCAGTAAGGTCTACTTACAAAAAAAACTTATTCAGTATTTTTTAAATTGTCAAAAAGGTTACATACCTCCAAATCGCCAATCCCAGAAAAAACTAAACGAAAAAAACCACCACACCACATCACTATGCACATCCAAAAATCACACTGTCACAGATTTATAACGCACAAAATATTGTCACAACGGCATCGGGACGAAAATAGTGCGGGTCGTCCGAGCAAATTTTTTACGGTACTACGATTTTCGGCGCGCAACGGACGTGCGTTCGACGCGAGCGGTCGCGGGCAACTGGCTGGGATTCGTAGCGCGGGAGAAAAACGCGCGAATTCGCTGATGTATGGCGTTTTCGTTAAGGAATTATTGGCTCAGTGGAATTTTCTTTTTCAGTTCCTTTTTTAAATTGTTTACGTGTTGGGCGCGAGGGTTATACTTTTTTTTTTATTTATTCATTACTTGGAATGCTGTTATTGCGAACGTAATATCTAAAAATGAATATTAATTATTTTGATGAATAAAGCAAATTGGCAGTTAAATCCAATTAACAGCTTAGGTATAGCTCTATCAATAAAGATCTCTTCATAGATTTTCTTTGCTTAATTTAGGACTATACAAATTTTAGTATTATTAATGGGTGATTATAGATATTTTTGGGTCTCATGGGCCAAAAATAGCTCCATCTTTTGAGCAAGCAGCTATCGGTCCGGAAAATTTAACAAATTTTAATCTATAAAATATGATGTGCAAGCTCAATTGACCTGATTGTCTTTACTTTTTATCAATGACAATCTAGTATCGTGCTTTATTGACTGAAATGATGACTTTCAAGTAGTTTTTCCACAAAATCGCTAATTTGTTCATACATATTTTGTAACAGACGAAAATCTTCTTCTGGAACTGAATCAAAGAAATTATTTTTGAGAGTTAAAGGTGTCTTTTTTTTTAAATCACCCATGTCCTAGTAGAAAGTCAGCCCAAAAATGAATTAGGTAATTAACTGCACCAATCTATTGACATACCTACTTTCAAAACTACGCTGCTACCCCGCATATTTTCTTCTTCTTCTTTAAAATAATAATATGGCAATCTAACCTCTGGGGTTAATTTGTGCCAATGTCACATGGAAATTAATGTGTAACTCGAACAATAAAACATAGTTATTTTAGTTTTTTTATTTTATGTAGTTTAGTTTATTGTTTTTTGTATTCAATGAGTCTATTCTATTTATTTATATCTGTTAACTGGTAGGTACCCTTAGCACAGCCCATAGTAAGTACAAGCTTTGCTTAGTTTGGAACTAGAGGCGTAGTGTAAAATGTTGAAGGATATTTATTTATTTATTACTAGCGGCCGTCCGCGACTTCGTACGCGTGGATCCCGTTTTACCCCCTTCATCTATCTTACGCGGTTAAAATTTTTTCATACAAATGTTTTTTCCGCTAACTCCCGTTCCCGTGGGAATTTTGCAATATCCTGTTGTAACTAAGCTTTAAGTTATTAAGGTAGGTACCTGCATTCCAAAAGCGTCTAACTTAAGCGGTTTAGATTTTTCATACAAAAGGATTTTCCCGCTAATTCCCGTTCCCATGGGAATTCCTAAGTATACTATAACCTGCCCAGGAGTATGAAGAATAATTGTACCAAGTTTTGTTAAAATCCGTAAAGTAGTTTTTGTTTCTATAAGGAACATACAGACAGACAAAAATTTTACTGAGTGCATTTTTGGCATCAGTATCGATCACTAATCTCCCCCTGATAGTTATTTTGAAAATATATTTCACGTACAGAATTGACCTCTCTACAGATTTACCTATTACACAATTTATTATAAGTATACTAGTAGATTATTCACGTAAGCAGGTTTAATGGCGCCATAATTAAAACCGATCGACCAAACCATGCTTTCCGTTCGACTACCCTCAAGGAATCCCCGATTTTGTACAGTATAAGATAAGACGTAGCTGGTTTGCTAACTCATTTGATTAACTACTTACTGGAAATGGGGTTTTCATGGCTAAAGCAAGGATTCTTAGAATTATCTAAAATAGTTGATACCGTATCAATTACCGAAATGAAACGAACCAATGGCCAATGGTTGACCTTGGTACCTTTTTAACTAATTCCCCGAAAATGGGTCAGCCCTTTGAAGTCAGGTCAGCTCGTTAAGTTGATGAAGATTTTATTTGAACTTGGGTTTAATTACGTCAGTCAACATACTGCAAATGAAATGGCTGTTTGTAGATGCATTATAAATACAGTAGCTGTGTACGATTGTAACAATTTTCCTTTAATTGCATACAACACAGCTACTAGAGCTGTTAGCAATGATCAAAACCTTTGGGATGAAAGCATAGTCATTTGTCTTTAATTTAATATCGAAAGCGTCCTATGGCTGAAATGATGATGATGATGATAATATCGAAAGCAGGTATCAAAACTTTTTCTTTGAAATATGTAATTTTAATGAGTGTTTGTGTAACTATGGATATAATCGGTGCTTTTTAAGGAGTTTGACAGATTTTTGACGTTTGACAAAGTTAAAACAAGATGGTGCAACCCAGCCTTAGTATGAATAGTTTGTTCTTGAGTTAATAATAATAACCTTAAAGACCGTAAGTTACTAGGCAGGCTATGCAGAACTTCATTAAGTTTTAAAGAGTATCAAAAATGGATTCATAATTTTTCCAAGTGAAAAAAACAAAACAAAAACACACGATCACATTCTTATAATATAGGCACGGAGGAGGGGCACAGGACTAAAAAATTTAATATGGAGGTAGATTTAGGTGAATTGATGTAAACTGTGGGCGATATTTGATAGCGTTACCGAATCTCATAATTTAAATAGCAAAGTTTAAGTTGATCAAATTTTCGGCAATTCAATGTAGAAGGTAGAGATACTTCTAAAAACTCGTTAACTAAATGTAGACTCGTGATTTCGCAAAAGAACATAATTTCATTCGTTTGAAAGACACTACTCGTACATTATTTACCTTTGCTTTTCAAATCAAATCAAATTACATCCACCCGGTATACTTTTAGTTTTAATACCAAACAAAAATCCAGTAAAATAATAAGCAGTAAAAACACCATTTCTTGGAAACTAGTTATAAGTTTAAATAGAGTTTTGAGTATCAATCCAGAGACTGAATTTAGTCTCGCACTTTGAGCGAATTGGCAGCCATAAAAAAGTTTGAGCAAACCTCTACATGATATCTCTTCTAAATTGATTATACTTTACTTTTTTATCATAGAGTTTTATAACATGTATTAAGTGATTGAACCCTGTACTTGGTGGACGTATAATACGTTTTGTGCTGCTATTTTTTCCTTAGAGGCAGTCCATATTTAAAGGTAGGTTTTAGGGTTCTTTCCCATGGAGTTATCCCGGTTTTTTCAGGATCCCGTTTAGTATTATCTATACGTGTTTTAATATTAACATTCACACAAACATCCTGCAAAAAACCTAACCTTTCTAATTTGGAATTATTCGAATTTTCAACTTATGTGTGTTCACACGACCGTCCAGTTTTGTGTGATCCTGCATAACTGGATCCAACAAAACTGGATTGCCGTGGGCCCTTTTGTACCTTCATAATACAAACCTTATTTTTAGTAACAATACATTTTCCCATCTAAGTAGGTACACGACTGCCTAATTTCTAAAACGCACCACTTATCCTGAATTGATGGCGCTTTGACTAAATCATAGACAAACAAAAGTCGCTGCATTAGCTAATGACAGCGACAAGCGAGCCGCCGCATTCACGCCCATTCCAGAATTCAGTCGTTCCCTGCTATAGGCCGGGATACAGAGACCCAAATTAGCAGTTTCTAAATCTCAATTTTTCTGTTAGTGTGAATTACAGGTTAGATCCTAACAAAAAGTACTTTTATTGCAAATGTTAGATAATAAATTTTTTACTATTGTGTAATATGCTTGAGAATGCAACCGCCTTTGTTCGTTGGTTGATAATGTTTTATGGCAGCCATAGTTAAAAATGGTTTTTATATTTGTTACAAATTTTATGTCTTAATTGGTAAAAAACAAGGAAGGTGCTGGATGCAGGCTGCTACCAACTGATCTTTATGGAAATCATTGGGGGAGGCCTATGTTCCGCAATGGACCTCCTATGGCTGAAATAATAATTACATTATGATGAGTTGCATGATTCTGTAATTAATTTTATCAACAAAAATGTTATTCCTTAACCTATTGTACTGAGGATTTCCCAGAATTTTGCAATTGGTTATTTTTATGTAGATAACAAAACTTGTCACTGGCTCCTGGACTGCGCTGGTTAGATTTAGTGTCACAATTAAATGTTTACTATTGGCGCAGTCGTCAAACAGTCGATGGATTAGCTTTGAACAGTGGCTTTGTTACTTTAGCTATTTCGGTTCGTATATAAGCCGGTTGTTTCTGAGCTGTGATTTCATGATGAAATAGCAGTCCCAAGAAGGATTGCAAAGCACACTAGCTTTTTCATTCAGTCACTCTTACGCCTGTATTCACAAACATTACTATGAGGTCTCACAGTGCGCGTGGACACACAGGGCGACATACGAACCAACCACAGAGCTCTATTCATCGCTGTGAGATCGATTTACTGCTTCATTTAAGCAAGCATCGTTTGTGAATAAGGGCTGTCTGTCAAACTGCCGATTGATCATACTTAAAACGCCATATTCAGCTATTCTGTATGAGCCAAACGCCCAAAAGTTAAGTATAAGAGCGAGCCTATGGCATTTCACTATTTTTCAGGAAAAACACCCTACTTAGTGAAAAACCGAAGGTGGACCGACGACATCGTAAAGGTAGCAGGGAAGCGCTGGACGCAGGCCGCTACCAATCGATCAACATGGAAAGCATTGGGGGAGGCCTATGTTCAGCAGTGGACGTCCTATGGCTGAAATGATGATAATAGTGAAAAACAAAAATGTTTTCAAGCGCATCACTACAGTATAACTCAATAGGTACCTACTCGAGTTTGATGTTGACAATTATAATCTCACATTATTTTCCTTTAAGGTAACTTTATAGCGGTTTTACAACTGTACCTTATTTTAGTTCAGCAACAAACAAAATACATTCGCCACTGAAAACGTCTGAAAACGCATCCGAAAGGAATTCCCTGTAAAAATTTACGATGTAACAATCCCGCGAAAGGTGCTTAAAAGTTAAAACATACAGCTCTAAAGTCCGCTCTCGCACGCTACGATTTCTAAAGGTAGAATATGGTTCGCGATATTAAAGTTCAAAAATTTATGTTGACAGTAAGTAGGTCTACTCAATATTTCAACAATTTATGGAAAAGACATTTAATTTTCATCAGACACATAGTAATAATACGAGTAGATCACATCAGACCATACATTTTTGTTAAAACCATAAAAAGTCATACAACTCATTTATTTTCTGCAAATATTCTCGTAAAAAGCATTTTTACATTTTGTAAAATAACATCTTTACACAACTAGGTATTTAGGTTGCCACAGTGCTTTTTATAGGACTCCTATTTTTATAAAAAAAAAGCGGTTTGGTTACTGCTTACACAAAAAGTTGCTTGCGAACTGGAGATTAGGTTATGAGGAACAAAAGTTGTGTAAATTAAAGTACTCGTACATAGCTACGGGTTGTCTTGGATGGAGTCATGAATCGCGCATATCAAGACCAACGGCGTGGAATAGAGTGGGGTATAATCGGAGTCTTAGAAGACTTAGATTATGCCGATGACCTCTGTTTGCTGAGCCACACGCATCACGATATGCAGTCCAAACTTGATGACCTACATCGAGAAGCGGGTATCACAGGGCTCAAAATTAACTGCCGGAAGACCCAAGAGATGCGATCTGGTGTGAGAAATTGCACGCCATTACGGATTGGTGCAGAGGATGTGGCACGAGTCCACAATTTCACCTACCTCGGAAGCGTCGTGTCAGAAACTGGAGGTACTGAAGAGGACATCACTTCGCGCATTGCCAAGGCCAGAGCTACCTTCGCACAACTTCGCCCCATATGGCGGTCACGGAAATTGACCCGAAGGGTCAAGATCAAAATATTCGGGTCCAACGTTAAATCCGTTCTGCTCTATGGGTGTGAAACGTGGAAGGTCACCAAGGTTATCTCGCACCAGCTGCAGGTCTTCATCAACCGCTGCCTTCGCCGAATTCTCGGCATATACTGGCCCGAGAAAATCTCCAACGTCGAGCTATTGGAACGCTGCCACGAAATTCCGATCGACCAGCAGATCAAGCGCCGCAAGTGGAACTGGATCGGCCACACTCTCCGAAGGGACCCCGACCACATCCCTAAGCAGGCTCTAGATTGGAATCCCCAAGGAAAACGCAAACGTGGTCGACCCAGGCAAACTTGGCGGCGCACTGTAGCGGACGAGGCGAAGAAGATCGGCAAAACCTGGAGCGAGATCAAGCGAGAAGCTCAAGACCGAACGAGATGGAGGACTGTTGTGGACGCCCTCTGCCCCATCTAGGGGACATAGGACCATAAGTCAAGTCAAGTCACATAACTACGAGTATTTTGTAGTTAGCTAATCATAGAATTTTTTGTTTAAGATAAAAGGTGAGATGATGTCATTATTTCCGATTTAAAGCCCGTACGTTTCCACCCAAAACAACAGCATTGAAGGGGAATTCTCTACACTCCTCCGCGTTTCTACCCTCCTGGTGCTCCTGAACGGAAGTATTTTCTTTCTATGCCTTTTTCTTGCTCTCACTTGATTTTATTAGTTCCCCCGTCGAGAAATTCTCAAATCACACCATTCAGGGCGAAACGTGATATTTTTCAAGATAAACTTGCTACGAAATAAAATGTTGCCATTTTTACTGGAAGATATTGCACGTGCACCGGGTTTTGGTAGCGATAGAAGTACCTACCTACTTAAAGTACGTAGGTAACTAACCTAATTATACTCAGTCTGAAATCAAATCCAAAACTTTATAATTCAATGTTACAATTTGCATGGGATAATAGGAATTAAATAAACATTAACAAAATACTTCACTGTAATCAACTTTTTTTTTTGCACTAGTAACAAAAAAAATTATAAACATGCTTATAAAATTCGATGCTAACGACAGCTAAAGACACACAGACAGCGAACAGCTAAAGACTGGTTCCAGAGCTATTTACAAAATAGGCAACAGTGTGTGGAAATAAGTAAGTTGGAAAAAAGAAACCGTTCCTACATGAAAATGACATACAGATCTGATTACAGGGTAAATGGGTGTGGAGTTCCACAAGAAAGCATACTGGGCCCTATTCTTTTCATATTATACATCAATGATCTACCCAAAATAACAAAACACAAATCTATTCTCTTTGCTGACGATACTACTCTAATTATAAAGGGAAGGGATGCGGACTATCTAGAGACTGAAATAAATACAACTGTTAAGCGAGTTATTAAATGGCTAAGCGAAAATAATCTAAAAGTAAATATTGACAAAACTAAAATAATGCAATTCAGGACATATCAATCTCATACACCTAATATTAAAATAGATTATGAAGGACAAATAATACAAAATGTACAAATGACTGAATTTTTAGGAATATTGATTGACGAAAACTGTAGTTGGAAATTGCACATAAACCAAGTATGCGATAAATTAAGTAGATTCGTATTTGCTCTGCGAAGGCTTAGAGAAACTGTTTCTGTAGAGGTTGCTTTAGAAGCATATCACGCATACGTCGTCTCTGTTTTACAATACGGCTTAATAATATGGGGGAACTCTACTGATATAGAAATAGCGTTTAAAATTCAAAAAAAATGTGTCAGAGCTTTAAGTGGCGCTGACTACATTGATCCCTGCAGACCATTGTTTAAACGTTTTAAACTTTTGACATTATCTTGCCTTTACATTAAACAAATTTGCTTGTTTGTAAGACAACATTCCCAATTTTTTTCTTTAAAACTGCCATTTGAAGGGAAATCTCTTCGAAAACGCCCTACAGGATTGCTTGAAGTCCCCTTGTGTAGACTAACGCTAAGTAATAAGAATGCATTTTCAATGGCGGTGAAAGTATATAATGCTTTACCCGAAGAAATTAGGACACTTGCAGGGCCTTTATATATAACCAGATTGCATGCATGGTTATTAGAAAATACGTTCTATACTATGAATGAATATTTCAATCGAAAATGACATTTATTACTTATTTTTAATTATTCTTTTAATGGCATTATTTTTTTGTTTGATTTAATTATTTTGATTGTTTTGACATTGTTTTATTTTTTTTATATTTCTGACATATTTAATTATTTTCATGTAGTAAATGACATAATATTTGTAATTTATTCTTGTAGAAATTATTTAAATATTTGTACGCTGACTAATTATACAGCAAATTTTGGCGATCTACTTATACTAGTTTTAAGACCACTATGTTTACCCAAAATTGTGCAAATAAATATTTGAATTTGAATTTGAATTTGAATTTGATGATTCGTCGATACTTACGAGTATTTAGTTGCTTATCATTGTATTTTCTGATTCGAACTAACCTAGTTTAAATTAATAAATTTTCTCAAGGAAAATGACCAAGATTCGAAGAGGTTTTCCAGGAATTATCTCCAATGAACAAGCCTGCCATTCATAATATTACGGCTATCCAATATCAATATAGAAGAGCTTATAATGTCGTATTGAGCGAGAATCTTAATGATATCAAATTCATAAATTCCGAGAATTTATATTAAGATCAGCGAATTATTGCACGCTCTCTGAGTTAGCGATTATCTAGTAATTATTAGTGATGGGCCGACTATGGGCTTTGCCGACTAACCGACTAGCCGACTAATCGGTTTTCAAATCGCCGATTAGTCGGCCGACTAATCGGCAATGCCGATCATTCTAATACCTACTTGTCGAGAAAGAATAATATCTAGATTTCTCAAAGGAATAAGAATAATCTAGATTTCTTAAGAGATATATAACTTCTTGAGAATTAAGATTTCTTTCTCAGGAGGATCTCAGGAGTTATTTATGTGGGTATTCCTCATCCTTCCGATGAGAGGAGCCCCACATAATCTACCACTTCCCCGCAGGGTAGCTATGCAATTCCATGCATTTTTTTCCCGAAAAAAAGTCAAAAATTTTATATGGACAAATTGCATAAACTTTACACATTGTGATGATTTCCTGGTATTTTTAATTAATCTTAACTTTGTTTCATTTTTTTTCTGATTGCCAAAATTTTAAATCAGGTGAAACCACTTTTGGCTGATTTTTGCAGTCAAAAGTGGTTTAGATAAACGCCCTTGGTCTATCTCATAATCATCTTGGTGATTATGAGTTTATTTCATTCACATATTTAATTTTGTAATGCGCCGATTATAATCGGCATATTTTGCCGAATAGTCGTCACTAGTCGGCCGACTACAAATGATGCCGAATAGTCGGCTTTCCCGACTAGTCGGCGACTAGTCGGCCCATCTCTAGTAATTATTAGTGATGGGCCGACTATGATCTTTGCCGACTAACCGACTAGCCGACTAATCGGTTTTCAAATTGCCGATTAGTCGGCCGACTAATCGGCAATGCCGATCATTCTAATACCTACTTGTAAGAATAATATCTAGATTTCTCAAAGAAATAAGAATATCTAGATTATTCAAGAGATTAACTTCTTGAGAAATAAGATTTATTTAATATTATGAGAAAAAATAAAAAACAAAATTACAATCACCTAACAGTACCTAAGGTAGATGTCATAATTTTTGACGGCGGAGGGATCAGGGGAGGTGACAGACAATATGATCGCCTCCTAGGATTGGCTAGGATGCTCGCCGTGATATTCTTATCGACATCAAAATCTATGGGCAAAATTGATAAATTGGTAACGAGCTGAAGGCGTGGGGGTACCCCCGCCTGCATTGCACGGACTACCACCTCTGTCATTGCACTGGCAGGGCCCGCCATACAGGTGGGACGGACTGTGGTAGTTGATAGCTTTGTCCGGATTACTTTAATTCTTCACACTAAGGCGATCGATGGAGCTCAGGGGTTATTTTTATTTGTGTATTCCTCATCCTTCCGATGAGATGAGCCCCACATAATCTACCACTTCCCCGCAGGGTAGGTATGCATCGTTCGTTCGTTTCAGCCAAATGACGTCCACTGCTGGACAAAGGCCTTCCCTAAGGTTTTCCATAATGAACGGTCCTGCGCTGCCCGCATCCAGGCTCTTCCCGCGACCTTTACCAGATCGTCGGTCCACCTAGTAGGAGGCCTGCCCACGCTACGTCTTCCAGTTCGTGGTCGCAGATATGCATACACATTGCATAAACTTTACACATTTGTGATGATTTCTTGGTATTTTTAACTAATCTTAACTTTGTATGAATTTAGACTGATTGCCAAAATTTTAAATCAGGTGAAACCACTTTTGACTGATTTTTGCAGTCAAAAGTGGTTTAGATAAACGCCCTTGGTCTACCTGGTGATTATGAGTTCTATTTCATTCACATATTTAATTTTGTAATGCGCCGATTATAATCGGCATATTGTGCCGAATAGTCGTCACTAGTCGGCCGACTACAAATGATGCCGAATAGTCGGCTTTCCCGACTAGTCGGCGACTAGTCGGCCCATCTCTAGTAATTATTATTATTAAGATAAAATATCAAGTTTAGTATTAATATTTGAATCAAAATTATCTTATACAAAATGTGTTTCATGTTTCAATATTATCTTATACAGGGTGTCCCAAAATGAGACTCTTACTCCTAAACTTGAGGAGATACTTAATAAACTATTGTTTTTTTTTTCATATATTTTTTTAAATCCCCAATTTTGAGCCTATCTCTTGTTGCTGTTATGTACCTACAAACGAGCAGATATATTTTTTTATTATTATTCTTGAAAAGCCTAGTCCTTCTCGATTTGTGTTGTGTTCAATAAAATGGTAACTAATATAACTGTTAAACTAAAACAAAACTAACTGTAAATCCGTTTATCTATCTTCGGTGACTAAAAAGTTATTGAGCCTTTTTCAGTATGATATTCAAACACACAAATTGCTATCATACCGTAGTGCCAGTGAATCCTTGAATCTGCTACAGCATCTGCTAGAATATTACTTTACTTTTGCTCACAGTGTGTGAGGAAAGCTTACAATATATGAACACCATAAAGACATCGCGATCGCGAAGTATAGGCCTTCCGAGACGCACTAAAGTCGAGAGGGTTTTGCGATACACATTGCTTTTGACAATGACAAATAATCGTATCTTATTAATTATGTTACATTCACCATCATCATCATTTCAGCCACAAGACATCCACCGCTGAGCATAGGCGACCCCAATGATTTCGAGATTGACCGGTTGGTAGCGGCTTGCTTCCAACATCACATTATTATAGTCTAATTCTTCATTGGTTAGTATGCAGGCCATTTTTGTATACGTCCTCAAAAGAATATTCCAGCAAACAGTTTCATTTAGTAACGCCAAAACGAGGACATATTATTTCTTGCACTCTAAAAAAGTTATCACATGTTTAGATACGTTCTCTACAAATCCTGTACTTTAGTCAAATTGACTGTCTTGGCTGAACCATTAAAGGAGCATAATCCTCTTAATTATTTACCATAGGTAAATAGAGTTGGCCTCCACTCCCAATGTTGGTCAAACGGGTTGAGGAGGTCTGAGTTCGCTCATTCGCCCCTCAGTCGTCTATTAAGATATCCACAAGAAGAGTAGAAATGTTCCTATTCTACTTTGTCGCAATTACGCGACTTTAATGTATTTAATAATTTTGCTAATAAACCGCTACAGCAGTGTGTATCAACTCGTAACCTGGGTGAGAAAATTTTATTTATTTACCGTAGTGCATGGACCTATAAAAAAAGGCGGACGGAACTCGCGCTACAACAAAACTGTGACGCAAAATTTTGGCGTTTGTCTATTGTGTGAGTGAATTTAGGGATGCCATGTTAGCCAAAACATTTTACCCATTTATTTTAAGAAAAACATAGATCGGCAGATGTTACTTGGAAATGTAGACAGAATTATTCCGTGCCATTTTAAAAGGATGAAAGGTGAATGCGTTGAGGTAGGCGCGAAATTTTCAATGTTCAAATTTTCTTACATTGTTTGCAAGTCAGTGTGTCAGGGTATGTACCTACATAATGTTGATCAAAAATGATTCACGCAGTTACAAATTACGAATCTTGTGTACATTATAATCATAATCTTATGCATCATCAATATATTATTATTATCTCTGATAGAATTTTTTTAACATACAACCTGACACTGACTTGCAATCAATGTAAGAAAATTTGAATTTTGCAGTTCCACATTTTTGGGAAGGATCAAATTTGCCTATGAAAATATATCCCATTAAAACACAATTATTATGATAAATTATTTTATTTCCATAGTATGCGTAATAAATAACTAAAAAGTCCTAAAAATATTATTAATTTCCCATATTTCGGGTAATTTTCCCACGTAAATAACTGAGAACACTGGTCTTTGACGTATTATTTTTTCGAGTGAATGACGTTTGATTTCAATTAATTTCAATATTTTAATGTCGGGAAATAAGTGATTGGATTATTATTTTGCCTGTGAAATGTGATTCCTTAATTTTTGTTTGTTCGAACAGAACGGTTTTTACACAATTTCATCACACAAGACATGTCGTATTCGTGTTGTTTTTTCGCTGCTTAAATGTGTCAACTGTGTGAAGTTTGCACTCGAAGTGGTGTATCAGGGTGTGAATGTGTGCGTGCCGGCCTGTACGTACAGGCAAGCTGGTGTATCCTAATGTCACAGTATTTTGTTGATGAGAATCCGTCCGACTTTTTTTATAGGTCCATGCCGTAGTGTGGGTTTCTCGTGCCTCTTTACTATAGACGTAAACCAGTTTAGTTTCTACATTTTCTATTAACGCAAAGTCTTTGGCGTCTGAAAGACTGTAAAAGAGCCAAGGCTCTCTGTATCTTAGTGCTACATAGGTACATTGAAGACTAGTGGACCATTTTCTAAGTATTTAATTTCTTGTTGAAACTGATAAAAAGAGGAAACAGTGGTTTAAAGGTCTCTGGTACATTTTTGTCAGGTAAAATATTTTTACTTCTTAGGGACACACCAAGCACGCCGAAAATAAGCCATCAGTCCTAATTTCATAAAAATCATATCGACGAGATGTACTTTCTATGACTGCATGTCAAAATTGGACGTCTCATGTTAGTGGGTTAGCGGGTTTGGTGTGGCTGACTGCATTAAAATAATTACAAAAAAATGTTAATAAACAACTTATTCTCAACGATCTTATACTGAGAAAAGATTTTACTATGACCATTCTCGTAAGTAGATACTGTGGCATCTAGTACAGTTGTAATAAGTGCGATTTTGCAACAAAAATCTAGTTTATAACTGTAACAGTTACTATGTAGTATTGTAGTATAGGGGTTTTGTCTACAAAATCACAGCGCGGCCAAACTGGAGAACAGATGGTGCAATCAGTATTGTTGAAGGCTGACGAGAGCCCCATCATGAAGTGCATAATCAAGCTTTGGATATGGCATGTTTTTACCTAAAGATCGTTCGTTTCAGCCAAACGACGTCCACTGCTGGACGAAGGCCTTCGCCATGTACTTGACTATTCGCGCCACAGTGACCAAAAAAGTGCCTAAGCACAGAAATTTAAAACAATCATAACTCGAAAACTATCAAAAATCGCGGAACATACATGGGGGTGATTTGGATAGCTCTAGTGATGCCCTACCTCTGGGCTTCGACTTGACACTACTTTTTGGGACACCCTTTATAAGCATTTTTTTGTTAATAATACATACGAGTAGGTACTAGGTACTCGTAGTTAATACTTTTTATTGGTTACTAAGTAAGCCTGCAGAATCACAGAAAGTAGAAATGGAATGCATCGCTCGTGAAACGGATGGCCACTGGGACAAAAACGTTATCGTGGCAACCGCGTACCGGAAGATACATGCAGGTAGACCTACTAAGAATGTACATAGGTAGGTTATTTTCAAAGAGGGCTATTTTTAGCGACAAGTCCCTACTGCAGTGGCGCTACCCTAGTAAGTGCAAATACTAATTATAGTCCTCCTACCACCTTAGCGCTCACTTGTTGACACTACTGTCTTAGTCCACAGTAATTGACAGGACCTTCTTCAGTGGCGCCAACTATTGAACGCTTAATACAGCCGCTTAACTCATTTATTTATCCTAGTAGGCTTTCAAAAGCACTTTTACACGTCCCTGTATTAACCCTACCACTGCTTCAGGACAGTAAATGGGCCAGTGCTGAGAAGAAGCAGCATAAGAAACCCATTCTCTAATTCTTACCTAGATACCTACCGTTTTTATCGGTGCAGTCCTGTTGTCCCCCCTGCTTGGCCCCCCTGGGGGAGCCAACAGGATTTCGAAATCCTGTTGTCCCCCCTGGCTAGGGGAGACAACAGGACTGGATTTTCAATCAATGATTTGAGGACTGTTGTCCCCCCTGGCAAACATTGAGTATTTAGAAGCCATATATTTTTATAACTTTAAGATGAACTGAAAATGGAATAGGTACCTGACTGAATGTCATACTTATTGCCAAACTAAATACATAAACGAATGTCAAATAATAATTAACATTTTGGTAACGAAAAAAATATAAGTTGTTGGTACCGGCAGTACCGGTATCCGAAATCTGCTTTACTTGCTTTTAACAAATCTTTATGAATTATCCCTACTAAATAATATCGAGTAGGTAAATGCGAAAACCTTTATCTGTCTGTCTGTTACGAATTCACGCCCAAACCATTGAACCGATTTTGATATTTGGTAAAGAGATAGTTTTGAGTCCCAGGAAAGGACGTGGGATAGTTTTTATGCCAGTGTTTGAAACAGGAAGGCGCTCTTATATTTTTTCTGTGACAGACAAAATTTTACGCAGACAAAGCCGTGGGCAAAAGCTAAGTTAAAGGTATGCTATTCTCATGTATAAAAAATATTATCTTCTGTAAAGTTTACTAAAAATCCGTTTAATAATAATAATAATAACCACTTTCACTTTTGTCGATTATTTTGCGCTTAAAACGGCCTCTACGTGTTGGATCTGTATCCCCACGCAAGCCTTATAAAGGACCGGGCCACTTTTGACCCGTGAGCTCCAAAGCGTACAAACATAATAATAAAAGCCTTTATTCACTGACCATTTTAACTTACATGCTATTTTTTAAGATAATAATATAAATATTCTTAAATCTAATTTAACATAGGTAGCAAATTAATTTTATTAGCAACCGCTTTGGTCAGGTTGTCTGTCGACATAGGCCTCCCCCAATTGTTTCCACGTCTCTCTTTCCTTGGCAGACCTTCTCCATCCTTTTGGTAAATCGTCCTCCCATCTTTTGATTTGACCACCTCGTTGTCTTTTCCCGTTCCTCGGATACCACTCTATTACATCCTTAGTCCATTTCTCTTTATTAGTCCTCATTATATGTCCAGTCCAGTTCCATTTAAGTTTTCTTATTTTTTGCAACACGTCACTGACCTTTGTCCTTTTCCTTATTTTTGAAATTGTCCATCGATCCCGTAATTTTATGTTAAGCATGCTTCTTTCCATGTTGCGTTGACAAACTATTAGTTTTTGGTTGTTTTTGTTAGTCGCAGGCCAAATAGAAATATTAGAAAAGAAAATTGAGTATTTCGAAAAAGAAAAGAAGAAAAACAACATTCTGTATTTTGGTTTGGATGAGAAAAGGGAATCTTCTTCTGAGTTGTTCCAGAGAGTCCAGGAAATTTTTAAACATGACCTAAAAATAACTTTGGAAGCTAACGATGTATCAAAAATACACCGCATCGGACCCATCAAAGAGAATAAGATAAGACCGATCCTCATTAGTTTTGCAAACTGCAACGGGGCGTCTTAGCTAGCTCAGTCTGACACCCCGCTGTTTAGTACTAAGTCCCAGTTCGCCTTCTGCGATGAGGGATGTGTACCTATCCAGGATGCCTACAGGGATATTTGACCAAGGAAACGCACAACCAATAACACAATGGCACTTTATAATCTAGGTTCCACAATAGTTTACTTATTCTAGTTTCACTGACTCTAAATCGCTATCGTTTAATAATGAGCAAGTTTACAAGTACTTTACAAGTTATATCACAATTTACTAATTACAACAAGAGGAATAACGACGCGCCCGGTTCGCGTCCCGTTAACTAGCTTTCGTATCCGCGAGAGGGGCGGCGCCCTGTGCGAGGTTTATCGAGTGTTAGTCTGGATACTTATAACTAGGGGGGTAGGATGTGGTCCGATTAGCTCGAGCCAGAGACCGAAGCCTCAATAGTGAGCGCGACCACTGGGGAAAGGCGTTGGACCTACGGGGCGAGGGGGTGTGAAGTTCAGGAAGGGTGGCAGCAGGATTGCTACCGCAGGTTCGGGATGAGTATCTCATGCACTACTCGGTAAGGACGAGAACCGGTTGGCTATCAACGATAGAACGTCTCGACACGACGCTTTATGGCAAGCCGCGGATTAATGACGAGGTATCGGATCAAGCCAGAGTCGAACAGTTAGGGTTAGTAGGGAACAATGTGGATAGCTATTCGCTAGGGACTCTTTTGCAATGCAGCCGGGGGAATGATAGACGCGCGCGCGAACGTCTGGCTGTTACAATGGCTCCCGAGCGAATGCTAGGCGCCCGCGGTCGCCGCCGTCTCTTATATTAGCTCGGTCCGTGCGGCGTGCGGCCGCGCAGCCGTAGGGTTGTCAAAATCTCTGCGCTCGGTGCTAGGGCTGTCGATGCGTCGCGGGGCGCGTCACATCCTCCCTTGTTTTGGAGATTTTTACCTGGAAAAATCACAAGTCTGGTACATAAAGGTTCTTCATGAACAACTATAATTCATGTTAATAATAAGTTATTTTTGGGTAACTTCATAACGGGTAAAAATTAAAATGTAAAACATGATTGAACTTGTACTTAATCGTTAGCCCAATAATAACTCTTAATTTAAAACATGACGGGACATTAATTATTTACTTATAACAATATTAGCTAACTTGGTCTTGAAACAATGTTATTAAGATACCCTTAATTTTTTTTTTTTTTTTTTTTTTTTTTTTTTTTTTGCTTACAATGAACTAATTTAACTTAGTTTTGAAACAATGTTATTAATATACCTTTAATTTTTTTTCTTACAATGAACTAATTAAACGCTAATTTTAGCTAACTTAGTTTTGAAAAACAATGTTATTAAGATACCTTTAATTTTTTTGCTTACAATGAACTAATTAAACGCTAATTTTAGTTAACTTAGTTTTGAAACAATGGTATTAAGATATCTTTGGTCTTTTGTTTACAATTAACCAATGAACTAATTTAACGAGTTGTTTACTTTGTTTATTACGAGTATTCAATTATTACTTGAAATATTTATTTAATAGGTACAATAATAGTACGCATGGTACTTATTATTATTATTTCTAGTTAACTGGTTTAATTATTTAAACTAGCATACTCAGCATAGGTATCTGGTTAATGTTCATAATTTATAAAATTATTAAAAGTTATACAAGACAATGGCAGTTTAAAGTGTTAAGTTTTAATTACAATAATATTATTTCTTAATGTAAATGGAATGCAGCCTGGCGCGGCGCGCAAACATTAGGCAGGTAAAATCTAGTTATGAGTCATCTAGTAAGCGAGTGCTGTTGATCGCCCGTGGCGTATAGAAAAAATGCGTTTCACTGATAATATGCAAATGAGTTCGCTCGGTGAATCGTTCTTACAATGTTTGTTTACTATTTAAAAGTTATCGAGAAACTGGTAGTACTATTGACGCGTAACAAACCGGTTTGTTATTTATGTGAGTTTAGGTTGCGAGTTACGAGTAAATAACAATGAGGTTTGCGTCAATAGTTATTTAACGAGATTAAATAGAACACTTTAACTATTTAAATTATACAGGGTTATTATCTAATGATAATTATTACTTATAGGTTATTGATATGTGATATTTAGCGAGATTAAATTCAAGAACTGAACGATCTAGATTATACAGGGTTACTATGTAATGTTATTTAATACTTATGGGTTATTGATATGTGGTATTTAACGAGATTAAATTCAAGAACTGAATGATCTAGATTATACAGGGTTGCTATGTAATGTTAATTAATACTTTTACATTATTGACTTGTTTTTAATTACTGAGAAAGTTATTTGAACGAGAACTGACTAGACAATTAGGTACTATACTTTGTATCTATCTATTAGAAACCTAACTTAGGTATAAAGTTGAGCTACGAGTAATTAACGTTACTGGCCTTGTTCAGCTGGTTCTGGATTTGGCCGCGCCTCTTCTTTCTCCCCGGCCGCCTCCTGGTCTGGTCCTCAGCTCGGGTCGGCTCCTCTCCAGGGCCGGACTCGCGCCAGTCCAGGTCTTGTGGGTGGTCGACGGTGTCGACCTCGAGGATTTCGGTCCAGTCTGTGGACCGGTTCGATGATCTGGATGGTGGTCTACACGGATCTGTAGACACTGCGCTCCAGGGTTTGCGTGCGTTGTTAACTTGGCAGGTTTTGCAGTTCTTGACGTACGTTGACACATCTCTGTACATACCGGGCCAATAATATCTCTGTGATATTTTGTTCAGTGTTTTCGCTGTTCCTAGATGGCCTGCGGTTGGTGTATCGTGGTTTTCTTTTAGAATCTGGTCTTTTTCATTGTTGTTTATGCATAATTTCCAGTCTGATGATGTTTTTGTTCTTGGTCCGTATGCGTGGTTTATTATTTTCTTGTATAATTTGCAGTTTGATATTTTATAGTCCTTATTTCCGGTTTTTTGTATTTCTTGAATTTTCTTTTGGATCCAGTCTTCTTTTGTTTCTTGTTTTAAGCATGTTACGTGTTTATTTATTACTTCTTGACTTTTAGGGTTCCGTGAATAGTCTTTTTTCTTGATTGGTTTTTCGTGTGCGAGTTTGATCTTGTGTTTTTTCTTACGTGGTGTTTCGGCCATTTCGTATGTAGGTACGATGTTGGCTTCTGTCGTTTTTCTTGACGTTGTTTCCACTTGTTCCCCTTGCTTGGTACTATCTTTAGGCCATTCTATTTTGGCTCCTATTCTGTTTAATATGTCCATGCCGATCAGTATACTCGTGATTTGTGGATGATATAACACTTGGTGGTTAATTGTTTTTCCTTTTATATTAATTTGCAAGTCTAGTGCTTCTTTAATTCGAGTTGTGTGCCCATCTGTCATGCTAGCTGTTATGCTTACTGTTTTCGGTTTCAGGTTTCTTTTCACGAATGTATTGTACACTTGGTCGTTGATGTATGATCTTGTGGCGCCGGTGTCTACGAGTGCTTGATATTTTTCGCCTAGTATCGATACATCTACGAATGGACGGTTATCTTTAATTTGCGGACTTGTGTTTATTGTCATGGACTGTGTGTACTCACTTGTTTTCTTACAACACTGTTTACTCATTTTGCCGATCTTGCCACAACCGTTACAAAATAGTACCTTTTTGCTTCTGCAATCTTTCATCGAGTGTCCGTGTTTTCCACAGCTCCAGCAGCAAGTATTTGTGTTGTAATTGTGTATGTATGAAGCCGTCTCCTTGTGTCCTTGACTTGTGCTTGTTTCGTGGTGATCATTTCGTGGTTCTCGTTCTGTGAAGCTAGTTTGACGTTCTGCTGTGACATTTTCATAGTCGTTTGTCAGTTGTATTAATTTGCTTATCGAGTCTGCTTCTGATTTCTTGATATAAAACTTGTATTTTGCGTTCATGTTTTCGTAGATTCTATTTAGTTCTTCTTCTTTTGACATTTTTGCGTATCTGCGCATGAGTGTTTGTATTTCAATCAGGTAGTCTGTGAATTTTTGGCCGTAATGTTGCCTATAATTCACTATTTTAGCTAACAGGTCACTGTCACGGCTCACAAATGTCAACTTGAAGAGTTCTATGAATTCGTTCCATGTAGTGAACGAGTTTTTATTATTTCTATACCACAGTACGGCCTTTCCTTTCAGGAATCTGGGGAGCACTTTGAGCACTTTATCTGGCTTGACCTCGCCCGATGACATTAGTTCGTCCAGTTGCTCTAGGAACTCCACTGGGTCGTTGTATGTGTCAAAACTTAGGTTCCATCTGGCCGTTATGCTTTCAGTCTGATCTACGGTGTACGACATGTTTGGTTCTTGCTGCATCTCTGTGTCTTCAAAATCGGTTTCTGACTCACTGTTAGACTGTTCTTCGGAGGATTTACTGGCGGGCTGGACGGGTTGACGGGACTGCTTGGTTCTGAGTACTTCTGTGAGGTTCTGTCTCAGTTCTTGTACGGTTCTGTTCTCCGTTTTTATGTTTCTTCTTTTGCACTCGTTCTCAAGTTCTGTCTTCTTGAGTTTGTATATCCAAGATGTCGGTTCTGACATGTGTGATTATCAATTTGGTGCGAAGTTTTGCTTTCCTTTTGGTCTTTCGCTTGTGTCTAGCGATCTGGTGTTCCCTGTAGGTTCCGTGGGTTATTTAGTTGGGCGCCATTGCAACGGGGCGTCTTAGCTAGCTCAGTCTGACACCCCGCTGTTTAGTACTAAATCCCAGTTCGCCTTCTGCGATGAGGGATGTGTACCTATCCAGGATGCCTACAGGGATATTTGACCAAGGAAACGCACAACCAATAACACAATGGCACTTTATAATCTAGGTTCCACAATAGTTTACTTATTCTAGTTTCACTGACTCTAAATCGCTATCGTTTAATAATGAGCAAGTTTACAAGTACTTTACAAGTTATATCACAATTTACTAATTACAACAAGAGGAATAACGACGCGCCCGGTTCGCGTCCCGTTAACTAGCTTTCGTATCCGCGAGAGGGGCGGCGCCCTGTGCGAGGTTTATCGAGTGTTAGTCTGGATACTTATAACTAGGGGGGTAGGATGTGGTCCGATTAGCTCGAGCCAGAGACCGAAGCCTCAATAGTGAGCGCGACCACTGGGGAAAGGCGTTGGACCTACGGGGCGAGGGGGTGTGAAGTTCAGGAAGGGTGGCAGCAGGATTGCTACCGCAGGTTCGGGATGAGTATCTCATGCACTACTCGGTAAGGACGAGAACCGGTTGGCTATCAACGATAGAACGTCTCGACACGACGCTTTATGGCAAGCCGCGGATTAATGACGAGGTATCGGATCAAGCCAGAGTCGAACAGTTAGGGTTAGTAGGGAACAATGTGGATAGCTATTCGCTAGGGACTCTTTTGCAATGCAGCCGGGGGAATGATAGACGCGCGCGCGAACGTCTGGCTGTTACAATGGCTCCCGAGCGAATGCTAGGCGCCCGCGGTCGCCGCCGTCTCTTATATTAGCTCGGTCCGTGCGGCGTGCGGCCGCGCAGCCGTAGGGTTGTCAAAATCTCTGCGCTCGGTGCTAGGGCTGTCGATGCGTCGCGGGGCGCGTCACAAAACAACTGGAAGAAAAACGAGATATCAAAAATCAAAAGGAGCCTGAAAAATGGTTACGTCACTGAAGATTTCCCTAAAGAAGTACTAGAAAAAAGGAGGGAATTAATACGAAATTAATAGAAGAACGTGCGAAAGGAAACACTGCATACATTAAGTACGATCAACTGGTAGTGAAAGAAGGGAATCTAACAAATGAAAAAAGGAAAAGAGACCAATTATTAACATCGCCAGATAACCAGAATCAAGCCAAAAAGATAATAGTAACCAACAGTTCAGTAATAAAGGAAAATAGAAAGAACGCATTTGATATGATGAGACCAAGGTCACACTCAATTACTAATGTTTCAAAAAACTCCAAGTAGCAACTAAACATTAGCAACCAGAGACAGAACGACCCCAATCCGGCTGGTCCCCGTGGGGTTGCACGACCACCACCCCCCCATAGAAATACATCCCTACATCAAAATAGAAATTACAATAAGATTTACGTTGCAACGTTAAACGTTAGAACTTTAATGTCGGATAACAGACTACAAGAATTAGAAGAAGCTATAACACATATAAAATGGGATGTCATAGGTCTTTGTGAAGTAAGAAGAATAGGAGAGGAGATAAGAGAATATGAGAAATACATTTTTTATTTTTATGGTATACAAAAAGGTATACATGGAATGGGATTTCTAGTAAAAAAATATTTAAAAGATAAAATAATTAGCTTCCAAGCAATATCAGATCGAATCGCCGTACTCAACATTCAATTAACAGATTCTAAACATCCATGGTCAATTATACAAGTACATGCACCCACAGAACAAGACACAAAATTAGCGAAAGATAAATTCTACAAAGACATGACAGAGTTGATACATAAGAAGAACATAATCATCATGGGAGACTTTAACGCCAAGGTGGGTAGAAAATCAAACAAAGATGAATTTGTCTTAGGAGAGTTCAGCAGCGGTGACAGAAATGACAACGGACAAAGACTAATAGATTTTTCCTTCGCTTACAATTTTAAAATAATTAATAGTTTCTTCAAAAAACGAAAATCGAGGAAGTGGACATGGTTAGCACCGAACGGCATAGATAGAAATGAAATTGACTATATACTTGCAAGAGAAAAACATACATTTAAAGACATTGAAGTACTTAATAAGTTAAATTTTAATACAGATCATAGAATGGTAAGAGGAGCTATACAAGAAAGAAACAACAAATCAAGAAAACATATTACACACTCAATCTTGAACAAGACAATAACATCACCGATACCACAAAATATATTGAAAAGTCTAGAAACAACATTGAATGAAATGAAAGATACTGAAACATTGCAAGAAAAGTATAATTTCCTGGAAAAAGAACTTATAAAAATATTAACAAATCAAGTACCAAAAAAGTTGAGAAAATCAAATTAGGAGAAGAAACATTAACCCATTAGAGGTCACTGTACTCAAATGGGTACAGCTATATTTTTACGTGTCAATTGCAAATCTCACAAAATTAACATGGGTAGACTTGTTATTTTACTTCATCATAATACTATTAAAGTATATTGACAACAGTAACGCGGGTAGTGGGACTTTTCTTGATAAAAAGTATCAGTTGAAGTTGTGTCACTGAAACATAGTGGGGGTAGGTGTTTATTTTTTGATTTTTTCATAACAATTATTGCTCACAAGTTCTTTTTTTTATTTAATTACTTTAAAATACATATCAGGGTAGGTTATAAAGCACAATATAACATAATATTTACATCTCAAATAAAACTAGGGTCATATAAAAGTTACTGTACTCGGTTGGGTACAATGACAACATGCGTAAGTAAAAAAACTGTATTTATTTTTTGCTCTTTTGTAACATTTTACAGCTCAAAAGAGCTAAAAGGGACTTGACGACATTATTGGAGCCGTTTTACAGGATAGTTATGACGATGAATGTATTTTGGCTAATAATTATACCACCTTATACAAGTGCGTTGACTGAAAAAGAGGATATGGCGACGTTTTTCATACCGAAAGACGTACTAAAGGGTATTTATGAACAGAAGGGATAGTGGCAGCAAAGACAGTTTATAGGTCGACAGTGATAATGAACCGCTTGCGTGAAAAAGAAGACTATAGGTTCCCACAAATCGGCATCGGCATCAAAAGTCATAATTCTTCAATCGCTATAGATACTTCCAAAGTCTGTGGTGATAAGTTTGCTATATTTTGTGAAGAGCTGAAGGGCCTCAAATTTGCACAGTATTTGAAAAAAAAAACTGACTATAATAATATTATTATATCCAATAGATAACTACGATGCTTCTCATTATCATTATGATATTTCTATTGGCTATAATCATATCAGTATCCAATCAACACAATATACTTGGGATTCCTATAAAGCCCTATTTAGCGGTTTTGGAACTATCTGAGTACCACAAGCTACCTAGACTATGTACTTTACTGGTCACTAGATGAAGAGATATGCTAAATAAACAAAGAAAATGCGTCCGGCTGTACCAAGATTTGATGGCTTTTCTACAAAATGGAGTTGGAAAATATCCCATCAAAACTGAAAAAGAGCTGGGGTATGTTCTCTGTCATTTAACAGTGCGTTGGCAGTGTAAGAAGTCCCTTAAAACACTTTTTGTAGAAAAGGCGCATTTTGAAAATTTGCATACCTAGGAGGTCATTGTACCCAATTGAGTACACCCCTGTAATTTCATGAAAACAACTTTTTTTCAGAATTTTCTTGTATTTTGTGTTTTTTTGCTCTGATTTCAATATGAAAATAAAGAAAAAATTGAAAATATATTAGAACTTTGTGTTTGACCTCTAATGGGTTAAAATTGATGGAAGAGAGAAAAGAAATGTTAGACAACCGAAAAGTTAACAAACAGAAAATTGCAAGCATTAGTAAGAAAATTCAAGAAACGATAAGAAATCACAAAAAAGAAGAAAGACTGAAAGTTTTCAAAGAACAAATAGAAAAAACAGGCGGTATTAAGAGAGGTCTGAAACAGTTGAAAGAATACACACAATGGATACCCAACATGAAAACTAAAAACAAGAAGAAAAAAGAGGAAATTACGAGAAAGAGACTATCAATAGCAAAAGTAGCGACAGATTTTTACAAGAACCTATACACAGACACAGATAAAACAACGCCAGAAGAAGAAAAAAAGGGAGCTTACAAAGAAGAAGAAATACCTTGTATACTAGAATCTGAGGTCAGAAAAGCTATACTATCACAAAAAAGTGGAAAAGCTTCTGGAGATGATAAAATATCGAATGAACTACTAAAACAGTCTCTACCAACGATATCCAAATATATGACTCATCTTTTTAATGAAATAATAGCAACTGAACAAATACCCATTCAATGGACGAAATCAACCATCATTTTACTGCATAAAAAAGGTGACAAAAATGAAATAAATAATTATAGACCTATAAGTCTTATGTCCAATTTATATAAAGTATTCTCAAAAATAATACTCGGGCGAATATCGAAACACCTGGAAGAAAACCAACCGAGAGAACAAGCTGGATTTCGCGCAGATTATTCTACTATCGACCATATTCTTGTAGTGAAGCAAGTAATTGAAAAGCTTAACGAATATGGGCAACTGTATTATATGGCATTCGTCGATTACAATAAGGCTTTTGATTCGCTGAGTCATATATATATCTGGAAAACGCTAGAAAACCAAGGAGTAGAAGGAAAATACATTAAAATCATAAAGGAAATTTATAAAAACACCACAGCAACAGTCCAACTTGAACAACAAGGCGAAGAATTTAGAGTTCTAAAAGGCGTTAGGCAAGGAGATCCACTTTCCCCAAAACTTTTCACAGCAGTATTAGAAAATATATTCAGAAATTTAAACTGGGGACGTTTTGGAATAAATATTAACGGATTGAACCTAAATCATTTAAGATTTGCAGACGACATAGTAATTTTCGCTGAGAAACCAAGCATACTGCAAACTATGTTACAACAATTAGATGTCGAAAGCAGAAAAGCAGGTTTAACAATGAATCCATCGAAGACTAAAGTGATGACAAATGCCGTAAAAGAAAATATAGCAATAGGACAAGAAAGAATAGAATACGTGGATGAATATATATATTTAGGACAACTTATTTCAATAAAAGACCAATATTCTAAGGAAATAGATAGAAGAATATGCAACACTTGGAAACGATACTGGTCTCTAAAAGAAATAGTCAAAAATGAAACAATTCCCATGGCAATGAAAAGCAAATTATATAACACATGTATTCTACCATGTCTTACCTATGGATGTCAAACTTGGCCTGCGACTAACAAAAATCCGTTTAGTAGTTTTTAAATACGTTAAAGAGTATCAAACATCCATACTCACAAACTTTGACATTTATAATATTAGTAGGTAGGACGCTAAATGTGCTAAAACTGCTTTGATTCAACTAGCGGCCGCCGCCCGCGACTTCGTATGAGTGGAATCCGTTTTACCCCCTTATGTGTGGAATTTCGTAAAATTCTATTATATCCTTCGTATTATTTCATAACCTAAAATAAATAGTTAAATAAAATCCGTTCTTGGCAGATGTCTACACTCTATAAGGAACTTACCTGCCAAATTTTAAGTTTGTAGGTGTCAGTATCGGCACCAACACCTTATTTTTTTCGTTATCAAAATGGTAATTATTATTTAACAAACGGTTAGGTATTCAGTTTGGCAATTTGGCATTCAGTCAAGTACTTCAGTATTTCAAAAATTATGTTATACAAATAATATATGGCTTTTAAATCATGTTTGCCAGGGGGGACAACAGTCCTTAAATCATTGATTAAAAATCTAGTCCTGTTGTCTCCCCTAGCCAGGGGGGACAACAGGATTTCGAAATCCTGTTGGCTCCCCCAGGGGGGCCAAGCAGGGGGGACAACAGGACTGCACCTTTTTATCAACGTTTTATGGTCCTTATCGGAGGTAATTAAAATAGTAAGACACGGGTCTTAACGCGACGTTTATTAATGAGTTACATTATGTACTCACGGCTTCAGCAGATGACGCCGCGAACCGCCAGTCTGCTTGTGACCACGGCTGCAGCTGCAGCATCGCAGCCGAAACGTCAATCCGTGAGTACATAATGTAACTCATTAATAAACGTCGCGTTAAGACCCGTGTCCCTTGGGCAGACCAAACGCAGGGCAGTAGCAGCGCAGTTTGAATGCGGGCCCGCGCAAGTTGTAATACAAGAAACTCTTTGAAGTATGTCACACCAAATTTGAACGCGGGCCCGCGCTCCAACCGCGCCGCACTGCAACTGCCGAAATACAAACGAGACGGCGCGCGGGTGCGGGACAGAAGCGGCGCGAACGCGGGCCCGCGCTGTTGTATTACTATGGCGGCCATATTAGCATGACACACCGGACGCAGTGCGGTAGCAGCGCGTTGAAAGCGGTTTTCGAATATTTAAATTTTTAACAACCGCCCGCGTTGCAACTGCTTTGAAACTGCGCTGCTTTCAGTGTGCCTCAGCCGCGCTGCAACTGACCCGCACTGCTTCTGACTCGCGTTTGGTCTGTGGGAGCCTTTACTATTTTAATTGAAATGGAACGCGAAAGTTTAAAATCTTATCGATGGTAATTGACTTCCCAATGCCAGATCCATTACATTCATAGATTAAAGTCGCACCTCGAGTTAACTTTGATTAAGCCTCTCTTACACTTTCCGCACAAAGCCACTTTAGCACTGGCTCACTCTTTAATTACCCGCTAGTTATTAGTGTTTTCCTTTACTTGGAGTTATAACCAGCTTACACAGCAGAGTGTTGAAGTAGGCTTGCTTTGGCAGCTCTGTCGTTTGGTATCAACATTCACCAGTCAAGCGTCATTTTTGATCAAGCTATGCATTCTGGCAATAAAGTAATTAATTGTTTAAAAAACTTAAAACAGGCTCCTAGTTTAGAGTTCCTATGGCATCATCAGGACCCTGGACATCATCTAGCACTAAAGTGCTCGAAAAGACAAATCTAACGAACCCAAACTCGATGCTATTCCGCCGTTTCGTTTAAGAGTTCATATGGCCACCTTCCAGTCCCATCATCAGACCAGCTCGATATATTTGCCAAGTTTCATGATGATACAATAATTAGAAGTGCGTGTAATTTAGATTCCATTACATAGTTAGTTACATACACGACGAACCTAATAAAAGCGTGTTAAAAACACAAAGCGTAATAAGAGAGTAGAAAATATCATTATTAGTAGAAAACACTTCCGAGCTGAAGATGGTATCAAATAGAGGATTTAGTGTACACGGTGTCCTGTTAGCATGGTTGTCCTTTAGTTGCCTTTTACGATATCCACCATATCTTCTCTAGATGGCGTTCCACCTTACAACATAATATAGGCTCTACCTAATATTTTCTTATTCGACCTCTTATACAAACACAAAGGCATACTGGTAACACCAATTGTTTATTCATTTCATGCAATATTCATGTCATACATACATAACATCATATAAATGAAAAATACAGGTAATATTTACGGAAAGGGAGGGCCTTCTGGTGACGGAAGTTGTAAAAAAGTAATAAACGTTTTTTTAATAAATAAGTACTAATATTTTATGAGTTATGTGTTAACTTACATTGGGGGATTATTTTCTAGTATTTTTTTATATTTTTGTAAAAGGAAAAGTTGTGGGTTCGATTCATACCTTACGCAATTCGAGTTTTTCAAGTTATTAAAAATTTTGTTTTAGATGCGACTCGTAACACCAGAATTTTTTAAGTCATTTTTAAAATAACTCGAGATGTTGAGTAGGTATGATACTTATCAGTAGTTGCAAAGTACATTAAACAGCAGTAAAACCAAATTTTGAAGACGGTGAAACATAGGCACCTGCTGTAGCTACCTCTCTTGTATTAACTTATAGTTTTTTCCCAGCACCCATAAACTTTAATAGGGATTTCTTCAGACTTCATCTCAAAGACTGAATCACCTTTGGCAGTTTTTCTTTGAAAATGTTTGTGTAACTTTCAGTGAGTTTAAGTAGGGCATAAAATGCAGCTTCAAGATAGAGAGGGTCTTAAGATATTTTTCGCTTTATTTTTGATGGTAAGTAAGAAAAATCTTAGTTTTTAAAGTCCTGCCAGTGGTTTTAAAATAAAATGTTGTATTAAATTCTACGGTAAATAAGTTCAGACTGTCTTTATATCAACCACGGAGAATAAAATGTCTTAAATCTAACGGTTTTTAACTAGAAGCATTTCTAGTTGAATTCGCTCGTTTCAACTTATTATCGCCCACTGCTAGACAAAGGCCTTTCGCGTTGATTTCCACATCGACCAATCCCGATGCCCGCATTCAGTTTTTTATTTGAAGGGACGCGCGTTGGTAGCTTGAAGAGCTTTTATAGCTTCACCGGGCAGAGTGGCGAGTACAGAAGGTACTCTAGCCGTTTGGCGATCGTCGGTGCGCGTGCCGACGAGGCCGAGTGTGGGCTGTGCTTCCCACAACCTTAACTAGATCGTCGGTCCACCGGAGGCTAGGAGGCCTACCTAAACTACGTGACATTCCAATCCGTGGTCACCAGAACTTTTCTGCTTCAAAGGCCATCAATCCTACTAATAGTTTGGCAATTCTGCGAACTATGTCGGTTACTTTGGTTCTCCTACGGATCTGCTCGCGCGGCGCTTATTGCAAGCGGACACGTTACAACTCGCTCTGTATTTATTGAACTGTTAACGGTGTAAAATCATCACATTTGTGCGCAAACTATATACTGTTGTGTAGATACCGATCTGGGCTTTACGTTGGTGAAAACAGTTTTGTGAAAAGTGTATCGGTTCCTAAGTTATAAGACGAAACATTTTAAATAATTTGTACCAACGAACCTGTTTTGATTACTCATCGCGCTCGCTGCGGTCTGTGTGTCGGCCGGCTAACGCTGAGTCATCTGCATCGGGTAGCCGCGCGGGCCTTATACGCGGGAGCAAATCGGACATTTTATACACAGTAGCAAAGGACATAAAAAAAAAAAAAATGAGTTCGAAGTTAAACTGCGCTGGATGTTTTAATGCAATAAAAAACAGGCAATATTTGAAATGCATTGTATGCAATGGCATTTATGACCTCACTTGTGCCAACGTATCGGAGCAACGGTTCTACAGCTTCTACGGCGCCTCTAATAAGGGAAGCAAGAGAGAGTGGAACTGTCCGGCATGTGTCAACAAACGCCCCAAGGGTGACAATACAGATACCCCAGTGCGTAAGGATAATATGCCTCATAACATCGCACTTGAAACTGTCTCATCACCTGAGGATGATGCTGGAGTATATGAAAATGTAACTTTGCGTCGCAAAACCAGTGCATCGAGTACTATAACAGATCCAAAAGACAGTGAATTTCTCAATATGATTAAACTGGAGGTAAGGGCAGCCGTCCGCGCCGAATTGGCCCCAATTAGTGAGAGACTCAACGAATTGCAGAACTCAGTTCAATATGTGAGCAATCAATACGACGACATCGTAAAGACGACTAGCAAAATAATGAACGACTATAAAAACCTACAGTCAGAGTGCAGCACCCTGCGTGCAACTGTCGAGGACCTATCTGAGCGACTTAATAATATGGAGCAGCAGGCGAGAGAAGCAAACTTGGAGATTCATGGTGTGCCGTACCATCGATCTGAGAATGTATTGGCGATTGTGAATAGGATTGCGGAAGTGGTTTCTCACAAGCTAAATGACATTGATGTGTTGAAATGCACTCGTGTGGCCAGCATCAACAAAGACAACAAGCGCCCCCGCTCGATCATTGTTAAGCTGAAAGGCTCGCGCTCTCGCGATGAATTCTACTCGGCGGTCACACGGTACAACAGGTCCCATCCGAAGAACAGGCTGAGCTCGTCGCTGCTTGGCATTGCTGGTGACAGCTGTCCTGTCTACGTCTCCGAGCATCTCTCACCTGCCAACAAGGCCTTGCATGCCGCAACTAGAGCTAAGTGCAAGGAGTTATCGTATAAGTTTGTTTGGGTACGAAATGGCCGCATATTTGCACGCAAGAATGAGACGTCGCCATTCATATTTGTGAAGAATCGGCAAGTGCTGGACACGTTGCACTGATGTTGGCATTTGTTGTCTCTAGTTGTAACATATTATGTTTTATAGCCTCTATTGTAAATGGATACGTTGTCAATATATTATCAAAATTTAAGGGGTATGAAAAGTAAATGCACCGATATTTGTAACTCTATTGTGACTGGTAATTACGATGTTTTGTGTTTGTGTGAGACTTGGCTTGATAATTCTGTGTCATCTTCTGAGTTTTTCGATCAGAGATATGTTGTTTATCGCAGAGACCGCCCTCTTGAGTTTTTGAATACTTATAATAAGTCACATGGTGGTGGTGTACTTATCGCTGTTAAGAGGAATCTCACTAGCTTACATAAACCGGAGTGGCAAACATCCGTTGAGGACGCCTGGGTCAGCATTCGTCTTAAGGGTTTCACCCTTAATCTATGCGTTGTCTACCTGCCTTCATACTTATCGCTTGACCATTACTTAGAATTTATAAATAATTGTGAACGGTTACACCTGGCTTCTTCGGATCGTTGTATTATAATAGGGGATTTTAATTTACCTGATAATGATTGGACTATAGATCCGGATCAGTTGGTATCATCCAATCAAAAAGTGACGGTTGTTTGTGACTTGATGGCAACTTGTGATTTACGCCAACATAACAAGATCTTAAATAAAAATCGCAGAATCTTGGATCTTATACTCTGCAACTCGGAAATAGTCGCATCCGTAACTGAAGCACAGGCTCTTGGACGGTGTGATGAACATCATCACCCTCTAGGTATAGCTATAAAGTGTAATAAATTTTCAATTTTAAAAGAGGTCAACACTAGCAGGTATAGGTTTCGGAGCGCGAACTTTGAGGCTTGTAATGAAGAACTCTCGCGGATACCCTGGGAAAAGTTTAGTGATCTCAACTGTGATGACTTCCTGCAGTGCTTTTATAATCATCTATGGCAGACCATAGGTAAACATACACCCTTGTCAAAGACAAAAGGATCCTGGCCTAGTTGGTTTTCACGTTCGCTAATAAAAATGATCAGAGAAAAGGATAAGTATCATTATAAATATCGAAAGTACGGTAATCCCCGTGATTTTGATACATTCGCAGTGTTGAGAACAAGAGTTAAAATTTCCTTTGATAAATGTTTTAAGTCTTATATTTCAGCTATTGAAGACAGCCTTAAAACGGACATAAAAAAATTTTGGCACTTCACAAAAACGAAAAAAGAAACGAATGCCCTCCCTAATGAAATGTTTCTTGAAACGCACACCGCATCTAATGGCCTTGATATAGCCAATTTGTTTGCAAAGAACTTCGCATCAGTATATAATAAGGAGTCTAATACTACATACAGTCCAGACTTCCATGAATCTAATAGTTGCATTGCGCCTATAATTATAACAGATTCCGATATTGAACCAGTCCTCAAAGCTTTAGATGTTAACAAGGGCGCAGGCCCTGATGGCATCCCACCTGTAATAATAAAAGCATGTGCCAGTAGTTTGGTGCGCCCACTCAAGATTATTTATAATAAAAGTCTGAAATTGGGAATTTTCCCTGAACTCTGGAAATTAACCAAAATTGTACCTGTGTATAAATCCGGTAATAGGATGGATGTTAGGAATTACCGGCCAATAAGTATTATCTCTTGTTTCGCCAAGATATTTGAAAGCATAGTGTATAAGCATATTTACTCTCATTTGAAGCCCATGATAAGTCACAGGCAGCATGGATTTGTTCCTGGTAGATCTACTGCTTCCAATCTTCTTACATTTGTTCATTTCCTTAACTCTAGCTTTGATAGGCGTACTCAAGTTGATGCATTGTATACCGACTTCTCTAAGGCCTTTGATAAGGTCGACCATGTAATACTAAGTCGTAAGGCTCATCATCTCGGTATACATGGCTCACTCCTGCGATGGCTTGAGTCGTACCTCGATAATCGTACCCAGTTAGTCACAGTCTATGGCTATGATTCCGCACCATTCACGGCCTGTTCTGGTATACCACAAGGTTCCAATTTGGGACCTCTGTTATTCGTATTGTTTGTCAATGATCTTCTTAATTTAATGACTTGTGATTGCCTAGCGTACGCGGATGACATAAAGATATATAAAGAGATACGCACTCAGGGGGATTGCGAGGTGTTGCAGCGCAATATTGATGTGGTACATGAATGGTGTGTTAAAAATAATATGTCTTTGAATATCGAGAAGTGTAATGTCATCACATTCACTAAAAAACGATTGGCAATGACACGTGACTATAACATTAATGCTGTTGTACTCAAACGCCTTAACGTAGTGAAGGACCTTGGTGTACTACTTGACTCGAAACTTTCATACACTTATCACTACGACTATATCGTTTCAAAGGCTAATAATAATAATAAATAATAATAAATCTTTGGACAATTTCACTCAGCGCCAGCTAGCCCCAAAGTAAGCAACTTAATGCTTGTGTTATGGGTGCTAGCTTAACGGATATACTACTTATATACTTTTTTTTTTAAATACATAAATATTATACATAGTCACACCCAGACCCGTCACAGAAATTAAAATTCATCATTTCAATTTCTGCCCGGCCGGGAATCGAACCCGGGACCTCTCGGCATAGTAGTCCGTTCTGAATAGAGTTTTAGGTTTTGTTCTTAGAACTACGAAACCTTTCAGAAAAGCCGATAGTGTTGTATTGCTGTTTGTAACATTGGTTCGAAGCATATTAGAATATTGTTCAATAATTTGGTCACCCTTCTATCTCTGCCACATCTCTCGTATCGAATCCGTACAGAGGCGTTTCCTCCGTGTTCTGAGCGCCAGGTGCGGTATGAGACGCAGATTACCATCTTATGAATTGAGACTATCACATTTTTCAATTATGTCTCTCGCTCAACGACGCAGGATGGCGGAATTCTCAATATTGTTTAAAATAATAAATGCCAAATGGGATTCAAGTGAGTTGCTAAGCCATTTCTCATTTAAGACCACTGGTAGTGCAAGAACTCAAAATCTTTTTTCCATACCAGTTGCTCATAATAATGTCACATTCAATGACCCTATCTACCGAATGTGCAGATCGTACAATAATGTAAGTAAAGATCTGGACCTCTTCGGTCCAACTAATACATTTATTCGGACTTGTAGGGATAGGGTAAATGAATTGTTATAATAAGATTGAGTGAAACTGTCTTTTGTTTGTAAGCCCGTTTTTTTGTTATTTCTTTGTTATTTAAATGCTGTGCCTGGCTCTAATCGGAGTTCAGACTTAATATTGTGCTATGTTGTTGTGTTAATTGTATTGTTATTGTTTGTTCTCTGTAGCTGTGCCTTATATAAATAAATAAATAAATAAATAAATAAATAAATCTCCTCATTTCTGATTCGATCACAAGAATTTGAATTCATAGCAGAAGTTTTCCTCAAACTACCCGTTACACGCTGTATACCTTTTGTGTGACTGGACCCTGAACAGCAAACTACCCGCAACTACACGGGCGCTTTGTAAAACGGCAGTTTCCTTACAAATAGTCATTATTTCTTAGTTCGATTGTATGTTCCCGTGACAAAGGCAGCGGGAATCGAACCGCGGTATTGTCAAAGCAGAGGAATGTTTGATATAGTGGGGCAGGTTTTAAATTTTTATCGATAGTCGATAAAGCCATTTTAAGTCGGTAACTAATTTTCTATTACCTCAAAGTGGGTAGAATGTGTTGATGGTTAGCCTGTAGGAATTAACCATTAACCAAGCTATAAAAGGCAGCAACTAAGATCCGACACAAGAGTTTTTTTTTTTTTAGTTTGACCTTACTTTGTAATTCCAACCCACATAAATACTATTAGGTATGTACATAACCAAAATGAACCTGTTTACATAAGATTCCTCAGAATATAATGAAAGTCTAGCTTAGATAACGAACTCTCAACAAAATAACATAGTGTATTGAAAAACGATAATTTTGATAGTGAGTAGAAAAAATGCGTATGATAAGTTTTGGAGTGTGAGAGCAGCAGATTCGTGTAGCATGCTACAGCTTATTAACTATAATGATCAAAGACCAGCGAATACATAGATTTTCAGTAGTGGCTAGTATTAAGTTAATTGTGGAAGTGGCAAATAGATCCGACTAATTTGGACAAAACATCGACATCGATTTATGAACTAGCCACAACACTAGCTATTGTATGTCTGTATTGTGGAATCGGGCCATGGGTTTCTTTTGTGTTTATATGGACTATAATCTTTGTGATGCTAGTTGGACGACTTTAACTAATAAGATTACCTATTTTAACATTGTACGTGCATTACAGTATTGTAGATACCGAGTATACATTTTTTTTTTAATAGTGACCCGGGCCTTCTTCGCACAGATACAAATGATACTTAAAAAACTTTTTGAATCAGTCTATTTATTAAAAAGGCCGCATCAAAATCTGTTGCGTAGTTTTAAATATCTAGAAGCATACATAGGGACAGACAGACAGTTTTATATGTAGTGATGTGTATTTTCGTTAAGTTTTCATGCGTTACAACTAAATCGGTTTTCGTACACAAACCTGTAGGACCTACAGGTTTCTGTACGAAAACCGTGTAGGTTAGGTTACAGTGTTTACACCTACAGTGTAGGTTCTTTATTTTTTTATGGCCCCATCTCTTAATTACTATGCTTTCACTGCCAGTATTTTTGTCTGTCTATCTAACTAAAGCATCAAAGATAGGATCTCTCAAACTTTTCAAATACGGAGCTTTTCACGTGCGAGGCCGTCTTGCACTTGACCATATTTTTTCAAACTACATTATGTAATCCACCACATCACACCGCAATATTACAGCTAAAAAATCCTCATAAAATACATATCCGTATTTAAACAGAATCAGATAACGGAATTAAGCGATTTGGGTTTCTAATAAAAATGTTGTAATAAATTCGTAAAACGATTTCTACCCTCCAAATCGGGGCGAAGCAATAAAAAAATGTTTTACTACCCACAAGCGAGGCCAATAGGTTGATTCGATTGAATAATATTGTGAATATGTTAACGAAGATCCGTTCGGAAATACATTTTTAATCCGAAGATTTGGGTAAAAGTTGATACGATAAAAGAGCCGTTTTGCTTTATTGGGAGTATTTTCGTTTATAATACCTATTATTATTATGTTATTACATGATACCAGGTCTGTTTTCTTATTGTGTAGATTAACATCTTTGTTTGTTGTAACTACACAGTAAATTCATTGTTACAGTCTTCTAAGTTTACCTACTACAGGCATAGGTGTAAAAGTGCTTTCTAAAAAGCCTACCTACTTGCATAAATAAAAATGAGTTTTATAAGTTTTTATGACGCTTAACTCCCGTGTTAAAGAGTAACGGTACTATTCCCACCTCTCGTTCCCACCACTGCAACTCCTGTGTAGCCAGGATCTACAGCTTGACCGAAATAAAAACCCAACCAATGAAGGTCAAGTTTGTCCCGGGGGAAAGTTAAACTGTCATTGGACCCGCAACCAAATTGAAAATGAAAATGAAAATGAAAAAACATTTATTCAGTATCTTTTAAGTTAACATAATTGTTGCAAGTGGCTGGGGTCTCCTTTTAAGTATAATACCTGTGTTAGGAGGCCCCGCTCTTTCTTAAAGTTACAAAGATACATAATTATGTTAAACAAGCCACAAAAACTCACAAGTACGTATTACTAGAACTAGAACAACGCTAGATATCTTTATAGTTTTGGTTACATTCAATAGTTTTGGTTACATTCACTAGTTTTATAAACAAACAGCTACTTATTTCATAATAAGGTATTTTTCAAAAGTAAGGTAAGGCTATGTGACACTGTGTGTGTGTGTGTGTGTGTGTGTGTGTGTGTGTGTGTGTGTGTGTGTGTGTGTGTGTGTGTGTGTGTGTGTGTGTGTGTGTGTGTGTGTGTGTGTGTGTGTGTGTGTGTGTGTGTGTGTGTGGGTATATATGTGTGCGTGATGGGTAGCCCTACGAGTAAAATCTTGGGATCGGTGCCATTAAGACCACTACTCCAAACACGGACAAATGCATGTGGTTCTTGGGATCAGAATGAAATTTAGTCTGTCACAGATCGTCGCAAATTACAGCCCATATGTCACTCTAGGTCACGAACAACAGTAAAGGAAAGTTTCATCAAAAACCGTTCAGCAGCCTTCGAGTAACAAACATGTTAACATCCAGACATCCATACAAACCTTCGCATTTATAACATTAGTAAGATTCAATGATCACTGTTTTTAATTAATTTCTCAATTTCATCATAAGTTTTTGTTAGAAGCCAGTTTTGTAGTATGTTCTTACATTTATATTGAGTCTCGACATGTATATTTAGGGTTTTGTTAATCTTATTGTAAATTTCAGCGGATTTCGCAGTAAACTGTCTTTTTGCATAAGCCGTTTTTACATGAGCCATAGGTGCTACACTCAGGATTCTTCTTTTATTTTGAGTATTTGGGTTAAAGGGTAAGTTTCTGTGAAGTTTTAAAACAGCTTGTAAGACGTAAAGCTTTCTTACAGATAAGAGGCCGCTTTGGGAGTATAGTTCGTCTGTTGGAAACCTGTATCGTTTAAAAAAGATAACTTTTAGCAAGGATCTATGCGCCCGTTCAAGTTCTAAAAATTTGATTTTAGTGGTTCCACCCCAGACTGGAATGCAGTAGTTTATGACCGATTGAGCCAGTGATTTATATACTTGTTTCAATAAGACTGAGTCGGAAACGTGTCTCAGAGTTTTAAACACCCATAAAAGCTTACGGGTTCTGCCTATTAATAAGTCTATATGTGCATGCCACGTAAGGCGTTGATCGACCATTACTCCAAGGTACTTAATTTTATCTACTTTATCTATGGCTTTACAAGAGCAAGTTAGGCTGGCGATGTCATTACATGAGTGAATTTTTATTTGGTACTTTAAATCAGGTTGAGTGCTATTGATCTTTGTAAAGCAGATATATTTCGTTTTAGATGCATTTAGAGTCAATAGATTATTATCCAACCAGTGAGCTACATCTGCGAGACCCTTTTTTGCAACTGTGTGTACTTCATCCCATGTTGAACCAGAGAAAACTATAGCGGTATCATCTGCATATGAGAAGATTTTCCCATTGTAGATATCCAGGTTGCAGAGGTTATTAATGTAAATTAGGAAGAGTGTTGGTCCCAAAACGCTTCCCTGGGGCACTCCATATGTTATTTCCTCCAGCTCACTAACATGGTCACCAACTCTAACACACTGTTTACGATCGCGCAAATAGTCACAAAGCAATGATAGAGGAGTGCCTCTAACACCCACCGATTCCAATCTACTTACAAGGGTGGGGACGGAGACTGTATCAAAGGCCTTTTGAAGGTCTAGAAAAACTGTTATGCATTTCTTATTTTTGTCTACACTTTGTGAAATATGAGATGTTAATGCAATTATGGCGTCTTCTGTGGAGATTCCTCGCCTAAAGCCGTATTGAGAATTAGATATTAGTTTGTATTTATTTAAGAAGTCCAATAGTCTATTGTTTATAATCTTCTCTATTATTTTAGACAATACTGGGAGAACTGATATGGGTCTATAGTTACTGGCCTTGTCTCTGTCCCCACCCTTGTGTATGGGAGTAATTACAGCCCGCTTAAGAGCGGAGGGAAAGATTCCCTGTATAATACATAAATTAGCCAAGTGAGCTATAACAGGGGATACTTCTCTGCCAATATGTCTTAGAAATTTTGTTGATATGCCATCCCAGCCTGCAGCACTCTCAAGTTTAAGCCCCATCAGAATGTTGTAGACCTCATCTGGGTCCGTCTCCTGTACCACAAGAGAGGAGATTTGTTGTGTATTAGCATTAGTATTAGTCAAACTGTCCTGAGATTGACGACGCGTCATTATATTATCGGCCAATAATCTACCAACTCCAGCAAAATATTTGTTAACACAATCTACAGATTCTTTTGGTGTTGATTTTGAGTACAGTAGTTCATTGCTACTTGATTTGTTTGCTTTGCGCTGAGTAATATTGTCAATAGATTTCCAAAGTAACCTAGGATTCTTTTTGTTTTTATTTAGTTGATCTCTATCATAATTTCGTTTTAATGTTTTAATCAGGCCGTTACAATGGTTACGGTACCGTCTGTAGGTTATTTTTAGAATCTCATTATCTGGATCAGATTTGAGTTTTTTCTGCATACTATTGCGGTTTCTGATACAACGAAGAACACCTGGAGTAATCCAGGGTTTTATTATACGATTTTTGCATGGAATTTTCATATTTGTTGTGTTCGTCAATATACACTGTCTTAATTCAAATGTCAACAGATCTGCGAGAATGCTGGGATTTGTTTGATTAAGCATGTTAAGGAGATTCACATTTTTGAAAGATTCAGTTGCTTTTTCAAAATTAATTGAGGTTCTTGATTTAGGGGTTTTATTTTCGTTTCTTATATTAGAGAGCTTTAGATAAACCATGCAGTGGTCAGTTGTCGATGTATTCAAAACGTTTATAGATGCAGAGTTTTTACTTCTATCTAATTTTAGAATAAAATGATCCAAACAACTTTTCACTCTAGTCGGCAACGTATGGCCAGGTAACAAGCCATGTGTTGCTAGCATGTTTAAGTAATTATGTTTGTTATTTCTTTCATTTGTTTGAGTGTTTTGGTCATTTGATATATTTATATTAATGTCCCCTGTGAGAATTATTGTTTTGTGTGTTTTTATGTAGTTTAGGTGTTTATCTAGTGAGTTTATAAAGTTATCTCCATTTTGGTTAGATGGCGAGCGATAAACTCCAAGAATAGTAAGGTCATTTATTGTTATCTGGAGACATGAGGCATCTGTAAGTATAATCTCGTCCACTTTGACATTGGCATCTTTCTTTACAAAAGCTACAACTCCATCACACTGATTTAAATGATTTGTTGTTGCAAATGAACTATAATTTTGTAACTGTGGAATGTTTTTATTCAAGTCAATCCAACACTCAGTCAGAACTATCACGTCGACCGTGAAGTCAAATTGAGATAAAGTAAGACAGAGGTCATCAAGATTTTTATAGATGCTTCGTATATTTTGTGTTATAACGGTGAAATCTGTGTCAAATATATTACCTGCAAATGATGGAAAAACCTCAAGATCACACAGACTAGAAGACGCTATTTCTGTTTTATCTATCTCTCTTACAGTGTTTAATAAGCTATCCAGGGCGAGCGAAAGGGTGTGTTACTTATATGCGTTTAACGCTGTAACGCTGCCAATTCGCTCATTGCACGGTCTGTCCCGGCCGCTTGCTTTGGTGTTGGCCTTGAGGGAGAGCGCTGGTTGTGTAGATCCTCAAGGCAAGCCTGACTGTTATCCTTCTCGTGGTTGCCGCCTGTTTTTGGTCTGGTTCCTTATGAAACAGACGTAACGGAAATGGTCAGACGCATCCCATGCTCCTTAACACCCTTTTCCTACCCCAATCCTGCTTTGCTTTTGCATTTCCTTCCTCTCCTAGGGATACCACAAACCTTGAGGTCCTTAGCCTCCTCAAAAAGTGTGGTCATGGCTACCTTGGGAAAGTACCATGGACGATTTCCCCCTAATTCAAGGTGTGATGCGAACCGTGCCGATGAACGCGTGGCTGAGAGGGAGCTCAGTCTTGAACGGTGCCTGCCCGAGACCAGAGCGATTCGGTGCAGTATTCAGCTCTTCCCTGGGCATGCGGGGCTCTGCCGAGGGTGACCGATTACTTCCCTAGCTACTCGTGGGAACTTTTATGAATACCTTTTCCATAAAAACACCCAAAACTCCTCCCTTAGGGGAACAATTGGACAGGCCTGACGGAGAGCCTTCATTGACCTCCAAATCGCCTTGCTCCAAAATTTCGGAGAGTCTCTCGGCTATGTCTGTGGGGGGCACTAGTGCTGAACCACAAACAGAGTCGACAAAGACCCCGAAGGACACAAAGCGTGCCAGGCTTTGTGGTGCGGCCAGGAAGAGGTTCCGGAGGCTGATTGCAGCGGAACTTGGTGCTGAACAAGCTCTTGCTCTCTGCAGGAAGCCCTGGGATCAAATTCCGGTCGACAATCCTCCTCCCGATCCAAAGGCGAAAAAACGCCTACGTTCGGAGGAAGAATCCCCGCGGGAACAGCCGAAGAAAACCTCTAGGCTGGACGTCACGGCAACCCCCCTCCCTAAGGTACAATACAGCGTTGTAGCTGGCGCCGTGCGAGTGGGTGTCCGAAATTCGGCCCCCATGAGCGAGGACCAGATGCGACTGCTGCATGACGCCCTTCTCGAGTCCATCGCCAAGATGGCCGGGAAGAAGGGAGTCCCGCGACCAAGATTTGCTGGTTTCTCCTACAAGACGGGGTGGGTCCTGGTTAACTGTGAGAACCAGGAAAGCCATGACTGGCTTGTAGGAGAGATCAGGCAAATCAAACCGTGGCCTGAGGCGGAACTCTCGACCATACCCGAGAGCAAACTGCCTAGGCCACAGGTGGGGACCACTTTCATACCCATCAGCGAGGCGGCAACGGTCGAAAAGGCTTTGCCGCTGCTGGAGGCGCAGAATGATGGTCTCAACCCGGGGCTATGGCGAGTTCTCCATAAGCGGGCCGAGGCGGGAGGGACTGTGGTGACCTTCTCGTTGGACGATCCGTCGGCGGAGACTCTCCGTGCAAATAACGGCAGAGCTGGCCTTGGCTTTAAATATGTAATATTTAATGTCAGGGGGGGCTCTGCCGCGGAACAGCCCAACGTGGAAACACCTAGGCCGTCGACTTCTGCTGGAGTGCAAGAGGCAACGAGGAGCCCTGCGGGGACCTCGCGCCAAAGGCCTCCGCTGAGGTCGACCAAAGGCCGGGGTGGAGCCACGAGGGGCGGCACAAGTCGTAGGGGGGTAAGAGGAGGCGGAGGGAATAGAGGACGTCCACGTCCCCTACCCAAGAAGCCTCACACACCCGCCCTACGCTAAGCCAATGGCTCCCTACAACAGCAGAGCGAGGATCTTGCAGGGTAACCTCCATCATGCAGCAGCTGCGACTGCGGTGGTGGAGTGTTGCTTTGCCAAACAGAACATAGACCTCGCTCTGATCCAAGAACCTTGGATATCCAACGGCAACATCCAGGGGCTAGGGGCCGCCGGTAAGATTCTCTTCAATAATGGTGGCTATAGACCCAGGGCGTGCATCGTTCATAACAAAAATATTGACCTTTTACCTGTTCCAGAGCTTTGCAATGACGACCTGGTCGCAGGATACATCAATCTCCAAGGGTGGAGTGGGGCTAGAGTAATCGTCTGCTCAGCCTACCTCCCCGGTGATAAGCCCAATCCCACAGAAGACCTGGTGAACGTTGTGGCCTACGCACAAAGACACAACGCCGACCTGCTTGTGGGATGCGATGCCAATGCCCACCACACCTCGTGGGGGAGCACCGACATCAACAAAAGAGGTGAGTTACTTTATGACTTCCTTCTATCTAACAATCTGCATACACTTAACCTAGGATGCACACCGACCTTTGTAACGTGTAACAGACAAGAAGTTCTTGACATAACTTTCGCAACGAATGCCTTAGCCAGGCACGTCATCGACTGGCAGGTAAGTAATGAAAACTCTATGTCAGATCACCGACACATTCGATTTAACCTGGAAGCATCGCTGCCAAGGCGAATCGAAACCTACAGGGATCCAAGGGCTACTGACTGGGACCATTTCAGGGACCAGTTAAAAACCAACCTTGATGTGATCCCAAAAATCATCAGAACTGTGGAGTGCTTGGAATTAGCAGTGGAGGTAGTCACAGTAGGAATAACCAAAGCCTACGAGGACAGCTGCCCTGTGAAAACCAAAGCATCCACAAGTAAAGTCTCATGGTGGAACTCTAAGCTGCAAAAGCTACGAGAAGAAACCAGGAGACTCTTTAATAGAGCTAAAAAATCCCATGAATGGGACACATATAAGAAAGCTCTAACCAAATATAACACTGAGATCAGGAAAGCAAAGAGAGCATCGTGGAGGAAACTGTGCGAGGATGTCGAAAGTCTTCCTCGAGCAGCAAGACTCCAAAAAATGATCTCCAAAACTCCTGTTAGGCAGATTGGGCTTCTGAAAAGACCCGATGGAACTTTCACTTCATGTGAAAACGACACATTGGAGCTGCTGGCAGCAACCCACTTCCCTGGATCGGTGGGCAGCAATTGCTCGGCGACTACACATAGCAACCTTCGCAGGCCGAAGAATGACGACTGGCGGAGGGCTGCTATAATCATAAGACCCAACCAGGTAAAATGGGCCATCAGCTCCTTTAAACCATATAAAGCGTGTGGCGAGGACAACATATTCCCTGCTCAACTGAAGGAGGGGATGGAAATCCTCACTCCACATCTGGTCAAAATCTTCAGAGCCAGCTTGGCCTGGGGACATATACCGGAACGATGGACCACAGTAAAAGTCATATTCATTCCAAAGGCTGGCAGAAAGGACTACGCCTTGCCAAAGTCCTTTAGGCCAATAAGCCTCTCATCCTTCCTTATGAAGGTTATGGAAAAGGTAATTGACATCTATATTAGGGACGTAGCACTAAAAACGAAACCTATTCACCACACACAGCATGCCTACCGCAGAGGTAAATCTACGGAAACAGCCCTGATCAGCCTGATTGACAGGGTCGAAAAGGCACTGGAAGACAAGGAAATCGCGCTTTGCGCATTTCTAGACATAGAGGGAGCTTTTGACAACACTCCTACTACACTGCTGGTCGAAGGTCTGGTTGCAAAAAGCCTTGACCTGACGACCACGAGATGGGTGGAGTCGATGCTCTCCAACAGGAGAGCTAAGGTATCTCTGCTTCAAACCACTATGGAAGTTACAACCACCAGAGGATGCCCGCAAGGGGGCGTGCTTTCGCCCCTTCTCTGGACTCTGGCGGTTGATACACTACTGTATAAAATGGCCGACCTCAACATTGACACTCAAGGGTACGCTGACGACCTTGTTGTCATAGTAAGGGGCTTCTGCCAAAGTACAATATCTTCCATAATGCAAAGTGCGCTAAACACCATAGGTGGGTGGTGCAAAAGAAACAGTTTATCAGTTAACGCTGATAAAACTGTCATTATTCCATTTACCAGGCGTAGACAGTTGAACAAACTAGTCAAACCCTCTCTAAATGGAAAAGAGATCGAGTTTTCCACGGAAGTCAAATATCTGGGCGTCACTATCGACCAGAAACTAACATGGAATACTCACCTTAATAACATCATACAAAAGGCAAAAATTGCCTTAGGCTCCTGTAGCCGCATGATGGGCAACAATTGGGGCTTGAATCCCCGATCTGTCTTATGGCTGTATACCACTATCGTGAGGCCGACTATATCGTACGCCTCTGTAGTGTGGTATCACAAAACCAGCCAAAAGACAGTAACAGTTAAACTAGGTAGTCTGCAAAGGCTTGCCTGTCTCATGGCAACTGGGGCAATGTCAACCGCACCTGGGGCGGCCCTGAACGCACTACTGTGCCTAACGCCCCTAAGTATGCACATTGCTAAGGAGGCGGAGGCAAGTGCCTACAGGATAGACGCTCAGGGGGGCTTCCATTGCATATCCCAGAGAATGAGAACATTACTGGAGGCTATAAAGAGCACACCTACTCTTTGCATGACTTCTGACATCATGGTTCCAAGTTGTAGCTTCCAAAAGAACTACAAAGTGGAAATACCACACAGGGAGGACTGGCTGAACAAGCAAGTCACCTGTGAGAAGGGCAGCCTTATATGGTTTACTGATGGGTCAAAAATGGGCCCTAACGTAGGCTTTGGCGTGTATGGAGAGCAGCCGAAGCTTAGGCTATCTCAAAGCCTGGGCAAATTTGCCTCTATCTTTCAGGCAGAAGTCTACGCCATTATTGAATGTGCGGAAGCTAACCTGCGAAAAAATTATGCCAACCACATAATTTACATTAACTCAGACAGTCAGGCCGCGCTGCTGGCCTTAAACTCCAACTTAATCACCTCAAAGTTGGTAGAAAACTGCATGAGTCGACTAAATACTCTAGGAGAACGAAACAGAGTAACGCTGAGATGGGTTCCAGGTCATGCGGGAATCGAGGGCAATGAAAATGCCGACGAACTAGCCAGAGCGGGAGCGGAGGGAACACAATATGGTCCAGAACCCTTTTGTGGTGTTCCCAAAAGTCTCGCTCGAATGACCCTGGAGAACATCTATTTAAACAAATCCTTTATGGCATGGTCAGACACGCCAGGATTAACTCATTCCAAAGCTCTCATAAAAGCCTATGATCGAGAAAGCTCTAAGCAGATCATAGGACTGAGTAGGACCAAAATGCGCATCTTAGTTCGAGCCCTCACTGGACACTGCAGCTTAAACAAGCACTTGTCCACTATGGGACTGTCCGAAACAAGAACGTGCAGGATGTGCCAAGAGGCAGATGAAACGCCACTACACATGCTCACGGACTGCGGACCTCTGATGCGCAAGCGGAGCTTACACCTGGGCAAACACATCCTAAGCCCACAAGATGTAAAACATATCGCCCCCCAAAAGATACTGCACTTCCTAATGGATGCAGGACTCGGAGGCGAACTGTAAGGAAAACAGCGGCGATCACAATAGATCGATAACGGTCGCAGTGATACTAGGACTTTATTGAACTAGAATAGCCGCTCAACACAAATAAAAAAAATAAAAAATAATAAGCTATCCATTCAGACTTGTCATATAGTATGACTAGGTGTCGCACACAGCACTTTACGTAATTAATAACGGTTAGAAAGACTTTGTTATGGTTAATATAATGCATGTTTATACTTTCAGTACAGAAAAAGTAAGCACCTGGCTTTCCATTACTTGTCACATGGCAATTAAGCGAGGTTCCGAACCAATGATTTTTGAGTTTATATGATATTATGTGAATGTGTAAGTGAGTGATCGATGAATTACAGTCAATGTCAACAAAAAGCTTAGTGTTTGTGTATCTGTAAAAACTGTACAGCCTTACCTTGAAATATATTTTAATACTTTGTATCGTTGCACTATAGAAATAACACACCTGATGTTTGCAAATTAAAGCAATATTCATGAAGTACACAGTATAGAAAAATAATAAAAATACTATTATTAATAGGCGACCCAGCACAAAAAAGTCACTAAATAGTCACGTTTGCTGCATAAGATTATGGACCTGAGTTTCGCTTCTTATCAGGATGATAGGGGATTCAGTTGTTTTGCGAACGTAGACTCGTCCATACGAGGTCCAACAAAATCTGTATTCTTTTGTTTTGGAAAGGTCACGGGCGAGAAAATAAAGTCTAGCCCCCTTAGGAGTAAGCTGTTCCGATATATAAATCGGAGTGTCCTCCTTTGTCTTAAAGCCTAGGTGTTTGGCTCGTAGCTTTTCTTTATTTTTGATATTATATGACTTGCACTTTTGAAATTAATCAGAAGAACATAGGAGGAGTTCGAAATTAACTCCTGTGTTAGAAAAAATCGCAGGGGAAGGGCGAGTTTATGTGTGTCAAATGCCGCGCGACTCTAAACTCCGAGTACCTACCTACGTGTACCTTTACTATGACGGCGACTTTTACCAGATCGTCGGTCCACCGAGTGAGGCCTGTCTGTACTATGACTTCATCAAGTCTGTGTATCAGGTAGGTATTATTGTGGAACAATAATTACCTAAATCAGATTTGCAAGCTACTTTCAAGGAACTACACTACACATTAGTATAGCCTACATCTATAGCTATAAGGCTATAGACAGTAATAGAACCCTCAACTCCGGGCACATCAGGCAGCTCATAATCCACTAGGGCCCGCGGGACGCGCACTTAATCTGAGGACTCCAGTGACCTTGGGAAGGACGAGCTCTGTAAGCTTGGTGGTTTTATTGCGGTACAAAATGTGCGTTTTATTTAACCAACCAGCCTATGACATACCCTCTTTACCGATTTTAAATTAATTAATTTCAACAATAAATTACGTAATAAATAAATAACGTATCTAAACGAAAATAAAAACACGGTCCACGTAAGTATGTACTTTAGGTACTTACTAATTACTGAGTTCGGTAAAAGAGTCTTAGTAAATCTAGCGGAGTTGTCTCTGGAATTTTAGTCTCAAATATTTTAATGAACTTAACAAACACGCCAAATATTGTACCTATGCCTTCAACGTTCATAAAGTCGTAACGCCTGAAATTTTTCTCCGAGCAATAATACACCGCCGCGACACTTGTGTATGTCTATTTGCGTCAGGCGTTCAAAAGTTGGTTCAAACGTCCAAACGTCGAGGAAGTTGGCCCAAACGTCCAAATGTAGACTAGTAACTGTACCACGTCTTTGTTTTATGTGCGCCCTAAACTTTGCCCGTTTAGACCGGAGCACCCACAATGGGAAATTGGGGACTATGTAAAGACAACTTGACTATATAGATGCCATGTGTAAGTTATTAAAATTCTCACACGAATGCTGTATTTCAAGAGTCAAAATAACAAGAGTGCATGCACTTTACCTGCTTAACTGGCATCTTACTTCTTACTTAATATTATAAATGCGAAAGTTTGTATGGATGTCTGATCAACATGTTTGTTACTCTTTCACGCAAAAACTACTGAATGGTTTTTGATGAAACTTTACAGTATTATTATTTATAACCCAGAATAACGTCATATTTTATAGGCTTTAATTTATGACGATCTGTGACAAAATAAATTTCACGCAAGTGAAGCCGCGGGCAAAAGCTAGTTTATCATATTTATTATTTGGTACTAAATACTTTAAGATTTTTTAAATACTTTAAACGGTATTTCCTGTAACAATAAGACAAAGGTAATTAATTTTCTTCTGTCACTTCTTCCCTGCACCAGCCTATAATTATTGTACTGAAGTGGTGCTGGATGAATCAATCCTAAGGTGAACAAAGGCGACCGCTTTAGTCGAATCTATTCACCTGGAAGATAAAGCTGGGTGAAATGGTTTCAAGGTGATAATATTAGGACACTAAAAATTAAAATACTCCGTACGTCAGACGTGTACATGGGTTATAAAGGGTGTTAGGTAAATGTGTATATGAGCCGACACTAGCCCATGTTAACATGGGCATGTAAATAGTATGGTGAAGTCAGAAAATTAATATCTTCGTTTTAATCATTTAAAGGACATCATCCACGTTTCATATATTTTTGGTCCAAAATCAAAAGTGCCGGCCAACAAAAAAAAGTGCTGTATTCTGACAGAATACGTCTGCCTTAGCATTTGTTACTATGGCACCAAAGCCGTAGCTCCACTGTGCGTCGAGTATTTGAGATCTAAAAGTCATCGACTATTCATACATTTTTTGTTTAAAATCAAAAGTGTCGGCCAATAAAAAAAAAAGTGCTGTATTCTGACAGAATACGTCCGCCTTAGCATTTGTTACTATGGCACCAAAGCTGTAGCACCACTATGCGTCGAGTATTTGAGATCTAAAATTCATCGATGATTCATACATTTTTTGTTCAAAATCAAAAGTGTCGGCCAATAAAAAAAAGTGCTGTCTTCTGACAGAATACGTCCGCCTTAGCATTTGTTACTATGGCACCAAAGCTGTAGCACCACTGTGCGTCGAGTATTTGAGATCTAAAATTCATTGACGATTCATACATTTTTTGTTCAAAATCAAAAATGTCGGCCAATTAAAAAAAAAAGTGCTGTATTCTGACAGAATACGTCCGCCTTAGCATTTGTTACTATGACACCGAAGCTGTATCACCACTGTGCGTCGTAGTATTTGAGATCAAAGTCAGTCGTTTCTTATATTTTTAGAACTCAAATACTACGATGCAAAGTGGTGCTACAGCTTTGGTGCCATAGTAAAAAATGCTAAGGCGGACGTATTCTATCAGAATACGGCACTTTTATTTTTTGGCCGGCACTTTTGATTTTGGACCAAAATGGATGATGTCCTTTTCATACAAATCGGATTTTACAAAATTTATTTTGTATGAAAATTTAAAAATTAAAATGATATCAAATTTCTGACTTCACCATATCACTTATATGCCGATGTTAACATGGGCTAGTGTCAGCTCATATACCCATTTACCTAACACCCTGTATAATTATCAAGATTAGGTATTAATATGGGTAACATGAATGTACGAGTATCTTAAACTATCAGACTCGATCCCTAAAATAGCATCCCTACTAAAAAATACTGCCTTAAAATAAATAACCCGTGTGTCTATGGTCCTAATTTGTCTACGGTCCGCGATATTTATGGAGTTTTAAACTGCGGACTTAGCCTCCACGTTTCAGGAGCTACATCATTCGAATTGGAGTCCTGTGTTTCAATGAATAAGTGAGCGTTTGCTTTGGCAAAAAATAATTATTTCCAGGATTTACAAAGACCATAATGCCAATGATATATCTTAGTGTGGGATAAACAATAATAAACCTGTGGGTGGATAAATATATTGAATATAATAATAAATGAAACCGTGCTAGCTAGACGTAGTGAATTTCATGCGACTCTCTATTTTTTTTTATACCGACATTGGCGCCACCTACCGGGTCAAATTGTATTTTCAGACAATAAACTTATTAAAATACGCATACAAAGTTTCATCCAAATCGGTCCAGTCGTTTAGGTGATGTACTTGTAAATGGACAAAGGCTTCTCCCAAGGATTTCCTTAATGACCGGTCCTGCGCTGCCCGCATCCAGCTACTTCCCGGGACCTTCACCAGATCGTCGATTGACCTAGTGAGAGGTCCGTGATCGCCACTCGTGAACTTTTCTGCCCCAGCGGCCATCAGCTCTACGAGCTTTATGCTTAAAATAGTAAGACACGGGTCTTAACGCGACGTTTATTAATGTGTTACATTATGTACTCACGGCTTGACGTTTCGGCTGCGATGCTGCAGCCGTGGTCACAAGCAGACTGGGCAGACAAGTCGTCCAGCGGCGAAGGTTTAAAATCTTATATTACAAACCATTGAAGTAATATTAGTACATTATAACTCAATGTTACAAACCGATAATAGCTTTAATGCTCTACCCTACCCACTGCCGCTTGAGTTTAGCAATTCTCAAATAACTTGTAGAATACACTGTTTTAATACACTTTACAATGTACATCCCTAAAGGTATAATCATGGACTTGGCTTGCAATGGACTAAAAGTACCCTCCAACATTAGTACAATCGCCGAAATGGCATTTGGCAAAGTACCGACACAATAACAGCCCTGTTTATTTAACAACTCGGGTAACCGCGTAACGTTACCGTTACAAATTACAACAGCTGCGCACCGTTATAGCGTTACTGTTACGTGTAACGCTAAACGGTGGGCGGGGTACGTTGTAATGAGCTGAGGGACCTATTCTGGAAGCTGAAAAACTGTAGAAAGGTCATGTAAAACTTTACGTATATAAAGCCTGACCGGCCTTGTGAGAGAACAAATGAAAAGCAGAGTTTTCATTTCGGAAAATACAGCATTTCGATAATAGAACAACTCGAAGCAAACTGATGTGTTTTACTGCAGATTTATTTAGGATGATTTAAAAAAAAACGAATTCTCCAACACCTGCCCAAGGAAACCTAAGTTAGGGCTACGAGGAATGCAATGAGGGCTATCGTTTTTATACTTAACAGTTGGCACCCCTGGCGATTGACAGGACCTTAGTCTACAGTGGCGCCATCTTGATGAGTGCAAATGCGATAGTCCTCCTACCACTTTCGCGCTCACCAGTTGGTGCCACTGTCTTCGCTACTAGCAAGTGACAGGACCTTACTCTACAGTGGCGCTAACTGGTGAGCGCTAAAACGATAGCCCTCATTAAGGGTGCCACTGAAACGAAAGAAGACGATTCTTGGTAACTTTTCCCTTACAATTATGGAAAATAATTAAAGCAAGCCTACTAGGTAGCTACTTGGTAGACCGAAGATGTAGTGAAGATCGCACCTGATAGAAAAGAGCACCTGATATGGGCAGCGCAAGATCAATCGTTGTGGAAAGAGGCATTTCTCCAGCTGTGGACATCATTTGGTTTAAGTCAAGGTTAATCAAACCCTTATAATGTAGAGTGGACACCAAGATAGCACCCTCGCGTTTCTTAATTAGAAATAGCGAGTGCTCTAAGTCGGCCGCAATCCCACGCTCTACGCACGAGCGCCAGATATCCATCGTGAATAACTAAAGCAGGCCTAGTGCTTGCTTATACAGGGTGTGTCTGAGTGCTCAAAAGATAAGGATTGCTAAGATTAAGTAGAGAATGCCTTGTGATAGTTCTCCTTCGTTCGTTCGTTCGTTTCAGCCGAATGACGTCCACTGCTGGACAAAGGCCTCCTCCAAGGTTTTCCACAATGAACGGTCCTGCGCTGCCCGCATCCAGGCTCTTCCCGCGACCTTCACCAGATCGTCGGTCCACCTAGTAGGAGGCCTGCCCACGCTACGTCTTCCAGCCCGTGGTCGCCAATCGAGAACTTTTCTGCCCCAACGGCCATCGTCTCTACGAGCTATGTGCCCCGTCCACTGCCACTTGATTTTATGTTCGCCTTATTTACATATAATATGAAGCATTGAAGAATTAATAAATACTAAATTGTTCCATGGAGGAACCGATATCGAAGTCCCGAAATATCCTCAAGGTAGGTAGAGATTTTGTATGTATCAATTGAAGAAGCTCTATACATAAATGGATAACACTGTACCGTCTTATAATTATTATAACATGTAGTATCTATTCATATGTTATTTATTTATAATCTTATTTCAGTTATTAGTCTATATTTATAATTTTGTACCGCCTACGTTATTCTCAGTTTGTCCTTAAGTTTGACTCGAGAAGAATGCCGACTGGCATTAAGTCCGCCTTATGTACAGTGTTAAGTGCATGTAAGTTTTAAATAAATAAATAAATATCCTCTACCCGGGTTGTCTAGACGAGATCCCTTACCAAAATATCAATCATTCATAAATCAATGAGGGTTTACGTGAATGAAAAATCCGCCAGATGGCAATACGTAGACGCGAGGTCCAAATGCTGCATGAATGGTTATTTTTGACATGACATTGACAGATATGTCAAAATCCACCAATCACGCAGCAGTCAGACCCCACATCCACGTCCTGCCATCTAGCGGATCTTTCATTCGCGAAAACCCTCATTCAATAGCTGCCTTATCAATTCAATTTGCTTTTCTTTTATTTGTCAGTTATTAAAGAGTTCTATCGATATCTAATTTGATGTAAATTGTTAAAATGTCTATCAACACTTCAAAGATCTAAAGAATGTCTAGACAGTGGTTAAAATATCATCTATTAACTTCAAGACTATAATCAATCGAAAGACCTAGAAGTTTCAATCTCACGTTTGATGCACTGAACCGTAAATAAAAACGTCTAGAGATTTTATGAGTTCATTCAGTTCTAGTTAAAGAAAGCCATGGTTTTTTTAAGAATAAAATTTCGTAGTAGGAGAAAGTCTGGGTATTATAACTAAATATTTTAATTTTTACAAATGGGAATGTTTGTTGTGTGCTATGGAGAGGGCTATGCTCGGTGTTTCTTTACGAGATCGAATCAGAAATGAGGAGATCCGTAACGAACTAAAGTCGCTGACATAGCCCGACGGATTAGCAAGCTGAAGTGGCAGTGGGCAGGGCACATAGTACGCAGAACTGACGGTCGATGGGGCAGCAAGGTTCTGGAGTGGAGGCCGCGTACCGGAAAACGCATTGGAGGAGGCCTATGTTCAGCAGTGGACATCCTATGGCTGAGATGATGATGATGATGATGATGATGATGATGATGAATGTTTGTGGAGATGCTTGTTTGAAGCAATCATCAGGATTAAGCAGGTGTCCATTTATACGTCTAGGTATTGCTTAACTCGGTCACTGCCTGATGTATGGGAGCAGTACGGATGGTCTATTCTTTCCTGATTCCATGCAGGTGAACCCGAAGGCAGACACTAGTAGTTTCGAAGTTACACATTATGCGACAAAACTTATGGAAAAAAATTAACGTTACAATTATTTATAGGTACAGAAAAGAGGTATTGATTCATAAATTACTTTTCTTAGTATTGAAAACCAATTTCAAAACTTGTCAGACTAGAATCAAAGTATTTTAATATTTTAGATCAAAGGCACTTACAAATATTTCGAGAGCATAAATAATTAGTGCAAAGCCAGTATTTTACATTTTAAAATAACCACTATTTTGTAGGTTTGTAAAAAAATAATTTAACATTGGCCTTTATATCAGTCTCTACTTCAAACAGAAAATGACCAACACAGGAGAAGCCAGAGAGCTGCTAGTGTTTAAAAAGATAAAAAACTCATCCATATGAGCACATGAAGAATTCCATACAAATTGCGACAAGGTAGTGAATAATTTACTCTGCGAAATGCCAGCGCGGGGCCAATGGAATATTTCACAAAGTATTCGCGCATAGCTGTTGCGCGATGTGCTACACCTGGTGGGTTACTAAGGTTTCTACATTCTATAGTCTGGTCTCCGAGCACGTAGAATTTTGTCCAATGACCCCAAGCTACCCATCCTTATCGCTCGCGCGTAATTATATTGCTGTCGCGGCTGTGCGACGGGCGCCCGCAGTGAGTGTGCGAGCGCAACAGCAACATAATTAGGCGCGAGCGATAAGGATGGGTAGCTTGGAGTCATTGGACAAAATTCTACGTGCTCAGAGACGGGGCGAACATCAGGCCTCTCTAACCAGTTTGGCCGAGCGTAGGGAGTGACAAGCCAAATCCTTCAAAATTTCTTGGGGTGAATTAGAAGGTGTCAAAGTCAAAGTCAAAATGTCTTTATTTGTTTAGACTAATAAATAGTACTTACAAATCGTCAAATACTTTGCTCTCATGGAGTCTTTACATGTTTTTTTTTATGTGACAGGAGGCAGACGAGCAGACGGATCGCCTGATGTCTCATAATCTTTTTACCCTTACCAGATGACGACGTCGTAGTTGTAGAGACTAAATGACATGATGGTGATGATGATAAGTAGTAAAAAAATCTGTCCTGTCCGAAAAGGCGTGATTCTGGTGTTCCTACAACTTTTTGCATCGGACCAACCACAAAGACTCAAAAAAGAACCTTTCTAACTAACCGATAATTTTGCATGGGGAAGATATTTAGTAAAGCTACCCAAGTCAATGAGCAACACTCGCAATCCTTTAGTTTTCATCCAGGCACTACTCCCAGAAACGTTATTCGTTAGTTTATCAAGGAAAATGAGTCCTTCTACCAAATGACGTCCACAGTTGGAAAATCCCCCAAAGATTTCTACAATGACCGTGTCCTGCCCTGCGCTGTCCGCATCCAGGTTCCTTTACTAAATCATCGGTCTACCGAGTAGAAGGCCTATCATACTTAGGCCGTAGAAAAATTGATTAAATTCAAATATTTAATCAATTGTAACAAGTAACAGACAAAACTGTAACAGAATGAGTTTCTATAGTAACCCCGCGAACTATTCAATACCATTCAAACAATTTGTATATCGTGCAGCCTTTGTGTTAACTTCACACCGTGGTAATTGGATTACTGGATGTTTGTCAGCGCTCGTGTTTAGTTAATTAATGTTTTTAATTAGCTGCAGGATATCTCCGGCAAATCCGAGAGATTACTTTGCAGAATTATTCTGTACTACACATTCCCACGGCTTTGTTTGTGCTGGGTTTTTATACGTTAGTACATTTTTTCTTCCATAAGTTTTATTTAATTAATGTTAACCATTTAGGGTACAAAAGGCAAAGTTAATCTAGTATATTATGCACTATAATCCGGACCTGTGTGAATAGGCATTTACAGGTCAGGTATGTACCATCCTAGACTGCATCTCACTTAACCCTTAACTGGTATCGTGGGGGCCGCGCGGCCCCCACGCATGACGTTTTCTTTGATTTCTAAGAAGCTACGCATCGTGGGCAGCCAAAATTTTTGGTATTCTCATTTCGGCGCTACTCGCGTCTGGTGCAGGCGTTTCAGCACTGTATCATTCACCAGGACGAAGATATGCATGTGTTGGGGTCCGCGCGGCCCCCACAATACCAGTTACGTTAGTTTTTTTTTCATGGCAATTTTTATTTGTTTTTTGTTTTCTTGCAGTATTGATGGCTTATTAGTGATAAAACAATAGAAGATACCTAGAACGAAGTTTTTGATTCCAAATTAGTGATTAGTAGCATGTCAGAAGAAGGATATAGTGATAATAAAATTATAGGTCATTATGAAGACCCAATAACCAATATTCGGTCGATAATGAGGATATTGATTCTGATTTTCAAGTTTTTTCTTCAGAGAGTGAAAATGAAGATGTTCTAGGACCTAGTCAATCCAGCTATTATGAAAAAATAAATACAAGTGGTCTGAAAATCCACCAGCACCTGCTAATGTTTGTCAACATAATATTTATGTTTTTATTTTTATAAAATACTTATTATTTTTATTAAACATTACATTAAAACTTTATTTATTATTAAGTTCACATTTTTATGGATTAATTAAGATAATAAAATTTTTGATTAATATTTTTCTGAACGTAGGTTTCATAGATATTTGTAACGTTAAAAAAATATTACGTAAAAAGTTGTTACTATTATGTAATGTCTTGAAGTATATAAGTAAGAAGGTTAATTACAATAAAAACTAAATGATTACATAGAAAAAGCCTGATATATATCATTTATGAGCATTTATTCAAGTATATAGGTAAAACATGCTTACTAGAAGCAAACATAGTATGGGGGCCGCGCGGCCCCCACGATACCAGTTACGTATGTCCAATTTACGATACCAGTTAAGGGTTAACATCAGGTGCGATTGCGGTCAAATATCTGCCTGGTTCTGCATGAAAAAATATCTTGCAGTCGTTGGGTAAAGTGGCGCAGTTACACTTTGCGGGAAATTGATCGAGACATATAGTGTAAACACGCACTTTAGTTAGTTTCGCCCATACATCGGTGTGCGAGTGTGCGTGCTCACGCTTCTGTTCGATCAATTTTCCGTATAGTGTAATTGCGCCAAAATAAAATTTACAGTACAAGTAGGTAGCAGACCGTTCCGTTACCGTTTTAGTTCGAAAAAAACTATTGTTTGTATTACAAAAGTAATCGATTTAGTTTCTGAATAAGTATCGATCTAAGAATCGAATCAAAATCAAAAATCAAAATTATATTTGTTTGTACAGACTAATTAAATTAGTACTTACAAATCGTCAAATGCTCGTAAGGAGCCTATACATGTCTCATTCTTTTTTTGCCCTACCAGCGCTTCGAGACAAACATTTGGCAAGTGCTGAGAAGAAGCGCCGCAACAAACTCAATCGAATATTAAAATTGGAAATATCGACTACTAAACTAATTCCTACGGTACCCTAAAAATAATCGGAGTTCCACTCCGTGAGGGCTTTGCTGATTGAATTTATTTCTCAAAGGCTTGAAATCTTCTTTAACATTTTATTGCTCTACTAAATCTAGTTTTTGCGCGGAAAACGTTTCCGAGTTGCGAGTACTTTGATTTTGTAATTGGAAAAGTGGAAATCTATTCGATTCAGTTTCAGGTCCGTATGATTTCAGTTACGTTTTATTGGATATAATGAATTTTTATATACAGGGTGGTCAGGGAGTTGATGTTCAAAGCTAAAATTTAGATTCCTTACATCAAGGTGTATCTAAATCACCCTCATGTATGTTCTACGATTTTGTTAATTTTGTGACTTATCTTTAACTATCACCGATGGTTGGTTTTTAATTGTTTTCTCACTCTGGCGAGCACTTGTAGTTTGTTTTTACTTACTTTCGCTAGAGAAGCTTCCAGAGTGAGAAAAAAAATAAAAACCAACCATAGGTGATAGTTAAGGATAAATCACAAAATTAACTCTACTCTTAAACTAAGCAAAATCGTAGAACATACATAGGGGTGATTTAGATACCTACATCTTGATGTAAGGAATCTAAATTTTAGCTTTGAACGTCAACTCCCTGGCTACTCTGTATGATAGCATATTACGCCAATCACACTACGAGTATAGTAACATAATAATACATAGTAACACATTACTAAAATTCACGAATAATACAGTCCATCTCAAGTACCAACCCAACAAATTCTGTGAAGCTTTCAAACAAATGAGGCTAATTTAACTTTTGTCTATTCGTTAGTCCCTATTCACTATACTTGATTGTAAATGGAAGTACCCATAAATTACAAAGTGGCAAAGTCTTTAATTTGAAGAAATGAGGAAATCCGTAAACGAACTAAAGTCGCTGACATAGCCCGATGGATTAGCAAGCTGAAGTGGCAATGGGCAGGGCACATTGTACACAGAACTGACGGCCGATGGGGCAGCAAGGTTCTGAAATGGAGCTACCAATCGATCAACATGGAAAGCATTGGGGGAGGCCTATGTTCAGCAGTGGACGTCCTATGGCTTAAACGATGATGATGATGATGAAAGTCTTTAATTAGTGATTGAACCAGAAAAAATTACAGCGTTCTCATGTCGGGATCAGAGTTATCACTCTATATTTATATTAACTGTGGTAGGTTATTTCCTTCTTCCATTCGACGGACGATATCTAGTGAAGGACCATTCGTTGTGAAAATCCTTTATTTAGTTATGGGCGTCATTTGGTTTAGCAAAATTAGTAATTCAGTGTTATACCTAATCCTAAATACCTATACTCAACGTCAAATAAATCGCACCTTCCGCGACGCGAACTTTAAAGATTTTCTTCTGACACAATCATGGTGCCCCAACAATATTGCTGTTATTTGAAAGCCCAATAAATATCCTTAAAGAAAACCACATTTAATTTCTTAATAAATGATTAACATATACCATAAATGTGACTTGAAAAATGACCTCATTTTGGGCTCACCTGTGGGATCAATTAGACCAATTTTTATGCTTATAAAACTAAATAATGACCTCACGTGTCCTCTTTAACAGATGGATAGCGATTAATCCCAACTTAACAGTTTTATTGCCATAAAAGTTGGCTCAAGTGTAACTACCTATTTTTTGAAGAAGTGACTCTGGATCCATCTAAAGACACATTTTTGGGGTAAAAACCTTTCCTTTAATGAAATTAAGCTTAGAACTAGGCTTTCAAATGGTACTAATGTTGGTGGGAAGTGAGGATGCATACTTTTGAAAAGTGCTTGTTGCGGGTGGTGCGATTTATTTGATGCCGAGTGTACTTACTTATTGAATGCTTTTCTTTTGATTGTTATTCTTCTCATTAATGTATGACAAAGAAATACTTATTACTATTTCTTCTGTGGTATTATCCCATATTGGTTTATCCGTGATATTGGCACACTAAGGGGCTTAAGCAACCCCTAATATTCGCAAAGAAAAGGTGTGGCAAAGTAATATTACTAATACTAATGACACGTACAGAATATCAGCAGGATTTGTGTATAGTCCGCTACAAATACGTGTTTGGAATAAAACAAGAATAAGAACTGCGATTTTGCTGATCCTGGACGTGTTTCTTGAAAATGAGATTTAATCAAAATTACACTTAAAACCTGTAAAAGTTAAAGCCAATAATGTCTCTCATCCTCAGTAAGTTTTAATAAATAGACGGTACGGTTCGGATCATCCGATCATGTTTCATTTCCACTGATGATGATCATCATTTCTCATCTACCAGAGGCAAATGGAGGATTTGGTCTACACTCTTTTTCTTTGGCCAGACTTAGAGTGTCCTGATGATCTAACGGCGTGGTCCTATTCTATCAGTTTGTATAGAGTTCATAATACATACCTTGGACTCTATCTACAAGATACACAAAAACGTAATTTTCAGTAAAATATTCAAGAAATCTTTACCCATTTGGCTATCGCTACCACTTTCATGGCAGGTGTATACCGACCATTCGGGCACTTCGAGTATTCTTTTGGGTACGAACAAAAAAAGACAACTGAAAAATTTATAACGCAACACAATACGATCTACTATTGCTAAATTGCGAACATCCGTTGCTGACCCTAAATTAAAATACGCAATTCCAGACTCTGTTTTGAAGGTGGTAGAGTTCAAAAAGTTTATGGGGTAAACTGTACAGTGTACAGCCTACTGTATTCTTATAGAGGAAATCTCTCTACAAAGGTGGGACTGACACTCGTTTCTTTTTATGGGATCATAGTACTTTCGTTCTATGTTTATTGCGGGCATTATTGGAAACGGCCAGTTTTGTCTTTTGTGATTTTGGCTCGATTACCCTTGGGCCGAGATTAATGCTTAGGAGATAAATAATGTATAAAGTAATTTTCTTATTTCTTAGCTAACTAATTTTCAAAGAGTACGTATTTTACAGGGTGTTTCTTGTAAGGTGTCAAGCCGAAACTAGCCTATCGATTTCACCCCCATGTATGTTCTACAGTTTTTCGTAGTTTAGAAGTTATCATTAATTTTGTAACGTGGGGTAAAATCGATTGGTCTGGTCCTCACCTATAACCTGGCTTCATCTTGACAGACCTTACAGGAAACACCCTGTACATTCACATTAGTTTGTATCTTTCAACGTCTCAGCCTCTTCCGGGTCAATAGGTCAATAGGTCAAGAGTGTCCCAAGTTCGATTATTATCAAGTTTTTGATTTCAAAGCAACTTATAATCTAAAATTACAGCTAAAACTTGTTACTAAGAAAAACATCACTAAGAAGAAGAAATAAGTTTTATGTTATTGACACGTCACTGATCGCTATAATAGGAACATGTGTGCCCTATAAAGGGCCTACATACTAATGAAGAACTTGAATTTGATCAACACGTAGGTACGCCCTTTGATCTCTGTAACTTAGTAAAATTACATAATATCTAGGTAATATTCAGACTTTATATTTTTGTAGTAAAATAGTACCTAATAACAACTACATAAGCTGCTACAGTGTGAAGCTTGATGTGCCTGTACATTATTAAACATGCCTTAACGTCTCCTGAAATCAATCAACCCTTTGCAAAAGCTCTCGGAATAGGCAATATTCAAAGTTCCATGGTAGATAAGTGATAGATAAAAAGAAGGCTCGCTTCCTTCCTCATAAGTTTTGCAAAAAAGAAATTGCTTTTTTTAATTGTACAGGTTTTAAACCTTTAATGCACTATTAAATTAGGCCTACAACGTTCACAAAAGCAATAAAATATTATAAGAAACTTATATAAACCCAAACCAAATAAAATAAGAAAAGGTACTTTGGTTGAAACGAAAAAACGAACGAAATTTAAAAAAATTCTAACCCTTATCTCACGATCATAGGTAAGTGTAACTCATTCTTCTTACGTATATTTACACCAATAAATCATCCTACTATCCTACTTATATTATAAATGCGAAAGTTTGGATGTCTGTATGGAAGTTTGTTACTCTTTCACGCAAAAACTACTGAACAGATTTTGATGAATCTTTACAGTATTATTATTTATAACCCAGAATAACATATAGGCTATAATTTATGACGATCTGTGACAAACTAAATTCCAGGCGGGTGAAGCCGGGGGTAAAAGCTAGTTAAAGAATTTGACTTTGATATTTTAGTTACCGTTGGAAGTGAACCTGCTATTCGTATTTGTGTTGTGCCAAATATCTTTCCCTCACGAACGAATGTAATGAAAGTTTTTATCCAATTCAATAAATTGAGAGAATTTCGGCAGTACTGGATCAATACAAATGGAAGGCTGGATTGAAAAGTGTAAATAAAAAATGAGTCCATGTAAATAAATAAAAAAAAACAACAGGCAATCATCTGATCTCTCGATTGGCGACCACGAACCGGAAAACGTAGTGTAAGCAAGCCTCTGACTCAGTGGACTGACGATCTGGTGAAGGTCGCGGGAAGCACCTGGATACGGGCAGTGCAGGATTGGTCGTTGTCCAGCCATGGATGATATTAGGGCTCTCTTTTCCACGGAGATATCCCGTTTTTTCTCTCGATGGAGAGACTGGTAGTTCAGGGCCAGGTGGAAGGCAAGAGAGCACGCGGTCGATCGCCAACCCGCTGGATAGACGTCATCACAAAGGCCACCGAGTCCATCACGGGCCAGTGTACTCACGACGCCTCTAACCGTCAGAAATGGAAGCACATCGCCAGGAGAGCTACCCTTGGAGATGACATCACCCCACCATGTACCCCGTCAGCGCAACCGCGACCACTCTGACAAGAGTGCCCGACTAAGAAGAATCTCGTTTTTTGCAGGATTCCGTTTAGACGTGTTTTAATCGTGGTCGTGCGGGATCCTGCATTATTGGATCCCGCCAAACTGTCATGGAAAAGGGTCCTTAGACTGAATTGAACGAAAAATCTCCAAATTGAGTTCAAATACCTTGTAGGTAACGATTGAACTAACTGAATCGTGCAAAACAAACAAGGCTTAACTCACTTTGTCTTCGAATTAAAGTTAACAACACTTTGATTCAATACAATTACCTCAACTTTCTTACGAGTTTGGCATAAACAATCAGGCTGTTCTTTAGCTTTTAATTACTTTAATTAATTTGGCGTAACCCAATAAATACATTTACAGTGACCTTTCTTTTGTAGAAAATCATGTGACTCAGCATTATTTACTTGTACTCGTAAATTAATTTTTCATTTGTTTTTAGTAATTGGGACGTGTAAAAGTGTTTTTATAAGCCAAATTTATAAAAAAACACTTTTACACGTCCCAATTTTTGGCATTACCTCTACACTGCTTAAAAAAGAAGTAGGGGAAAGTAGTACGAGTTGATCCCCTGGGGTAAGATGATCTTTCGCGATTGTGCTGAAACCACTAACGTCATTTAGTTTCTTTCACTGGTAAAACATAGCTCTGGACACATCCCCGCCTCAGTCAAATCGTAATGGTGGCGTGAGCGATACATCGAATTTGACGAGAAAACAGAAAAATTGTGTACTTCTGTCTGATCTAAAATAGGCATGACTTTGAGCTTATGTTACTTTTATTCAAACAATGTTAAATGTAATTACTGTTGTCGTTAGGCTTTCTATTATGTTTAATTTTAATATTTTGGCCATAAAAACGTAGCCGCGTACTTGTAGATTATTTTAGCAAATATTTAACAAAAAGTGGGACTTGGGTCAAGATGATCCCTTCCTATATGTACAAGATGATACCTGGGAATTAAATCAAAAAAGTCAATGGAGTAGGTAAAGGGAAGTGAAATAAAAGAAAGAGAACTTCATATAACTCACCTGAGTCTGAAGGAGATGATACTGAGTGGCTGTACTGAACAGAAAAGTTTTCAAGCAATACCAAGGGTGAAGGATGGATAAAATGTTATGCATGTGGAAAATGGGGCCAAAAAGCATGTGCTCGGGTAGAGGGTGATGAAGCAGGTGAATTTATTTGTGATATATTCAACACAGCTCCAGCCTAAAAGCGTTTCAATTATTTAAACGCTTTTTAGCAGGTACTAAGAAAGAATCACTTATTTTCGTTATTTAATTCGTAAATGTTTTTCTTTTCTAACTTTTTAACGATTTGTTCGCATAATTACATAATTAGGTACTCCGAAAGGAATATAACCAGAAAAGAATAGATCATAGAACAGAATCATAGGGATCATCTTACCCCTACCTGGGGGATCATCTTACCCACAGGGGTGTACAAGATGATCACTTTGTAAGGTTTTGCAAAAAATGAAATATTTTAATGAAACCTTAATTAATTTCTGGTTTTGAGTATAAGGAAAGTTGGATAGATAAATATACTAGTAGTAATCGTCTTTATTTTTGGTTTACCTTGAAAAATATGTATTTTACAGCGATTCCCGCTTAAGGGGATCATCTCGTACTACTTTCCCCTAATGTTTGCCAAAAGAAGTAGCGCAAGAAACTCAGGTTATTTTAAAGCTCTACTCTATTTTAACATGGGCCTTTTTTCAAAGCACTTAAGTACTGAAAAAGGTCTCTGAAATATAGTTTACTCTACAATCATTTCGGGACAACTTAGCCAAATAATTTGCCTTTAGGGTATTTCATCTTGAAAATACGCTGACAGAACAAAACGCTTCTTTAGACAGACATAAAAGCTATTAAAAACAATAATAATAAAAAGGTATAAAAAAGTAATAAAAACGTAGGCAAAGTATTATAAAAAAGGTCGGTCTACCATTGGTCCCTCCCAACATCCTCCTGTAGGCCAAGGATGCGCGTTGCTACACCTAAGCTTTTGTCACGATTTTATCGATTTAACGCGATAAGCCCATACATTTGTCGTCTGAAATCGTTAATAAGATAATTATTATCATCCCGCGCATCCTAACCCGACTAGTGATGAGAAAAAATTGCGTACATAACTTACGCCCGTATTCACAAACGATGTTTGCTTAAGTGAAACAGCAAATCTGGTCTGTAATTGGTTCGTGTGCCACTCTGTGCGTCCACGCGCACTGTGAGACCTCATAGTAATGTTTGTGAATATGGGCGTTAGCCTCTAAAGAAATTAACCTTTTGTTAAATACCTAGGTATTACTTTAGGTAATAGGTACAGGAATACTGTTTACGAGATAATAAGTGCGAGCTTATTACACAGTATAAATATAAGGTACAAAGCATTTCAGTAATAATAAAATCTGATTACAACGAACGCAGCGCAAGCGAAATTAACGCAGTATCGGAATTGTGCTCACGTAGCATAATCTGGGTTTATTGCGAAAATTATGACCCTTTAATTGGAGCTTTAGACCTTAATAGACGCTTCAGGCTTTAATTTGAGCTTTAAGTTGTATTCTAATTGCTTAGGAATATCACTACATTATAAAACAAAATCGCTTTCCTGTCTGTCTGTTCCTATGTATGCTTAGATCTGTAAAACTACGCAACGGATTTTGATGCGGTTTTTTTAATAGACAGATGTACATTTTCACCATCAATCCCTAATTTTTAAGTGACCCCTATGAAAACAAAATTCCTGTTAAGTGTTACCATAGGGGTCACTTAAAAATTAGGGATTGATGGTGAAAATGGGCAAGAGTGATCCATCGGGAAGGTTTATATGTATATTTAGCACCCGAGCGAAGCCGGGGTAGGTCGCTAGTACTTAATAAAGGACGTTTCAAGAAAGAAGGGAAAATAGAAAATGCCAGGGTTCAGAAATTTAAGCCTACGTAATTGATTAAATTCATCATCATCATTTCAGCCATAGGACGTCCACTGCTGAACATAGGCCTCCCCCAATGCTTTCCATAATGACCGGTTGGTGACGGCCGATGGGACAGTAAGGTTCTGGAGTGGAGGCCACGTACTGGAAAGCGCAGAGTGTGAGATCCACCCACAAGGTTGACCGATGACCTAATTTTTTTAATAATAATACTTTGGCTTTATTTCAAAAGAATCGTGTCGACTACTTGAGCTTACTGTGACTTTTACATGGACTGAATAGGTATCTAATAAGAAAGCCCGCTTTAGTAAATAGGTAAATACATACTTATAATAAATCATAAGCTCGTATTTATAATTATTATATCCCTTCTATTGTACATTGTACCACAGATGCAGGTTATGGCGCGAGAGAGCTGATCTCCCCTGCCCTTTTGTCCCTATGTCTGAGAGTCCTCCACCTGGACATGAGCTCCCCTGGCTTACCTGGAAGTCTTTAAATAGACTTCGGACGCAGGTTGGCCGTAGTAAGGACAATCTGATCAGGTGGGGATTCTTGGATGGCTTAAACATGGAGTGCAGGTGCAAAGTCAAAGTCAAAGTCAAAATTTCTTTATTTGTTTAGACTAATAAATAGTTCTTACAAATCGTCATTTTGCTCTTAAGGAGCCTCTACATGTCTCATAATCTTTTTACCCTACCAGCGCAGTTTTGTTCCCCAGTCAATGAAGCACCTGATGTCGTGCCCTGAGTGCCCAAGCTTGTAGCGTAGTTTTGGGTTGACACTGTGTAGGTTTGTTGTCGACACGAAAAAAAGAAGAAGATTGTACCAATCAAAATATGCTTCATATTACTTGAAACAATAAAGTAAACTAGCACATAATCCCCAATTTCCTCGCCCGCTTCTAACAAGACGTAAAAAAATTGTTTACAACTACGGATCTATATCGGAGGGTAGTAAACCGTTTCATTACATACACCGGCGCTGCCGTTGGTATTAGATAGATTTATTGGGACACTTGAGCCCTCGGCCTTATGGGTTAGGGTTGAAAAAAATGGAATGACAATCGAGTTTTTTTTTATGTGACAGGAGGCAAACGAGCAGACGGATCACCTGATGGTAAGTGATTACCGTCGCCCATAGACACCCGCAGAACCAGGGGCGTTACTTGCGTTGCCAGCCTTTAAGGTAAAGATACGCTCTCTTCTTGAAAGCTTGCGGGTCGTATCGGTCCAGAAACATCGCAGACGACAGTCCATTCCACAGTTTGGTTGTACGGGGCAGGAAGTTTCTAGAGAAACGAAGGTACTGTTGTGGACTGCCAACCATCCAGTTTAATCTTATTTTAAAAAGCCGTATCTTTTGGCTTCAAATAGCTTGCTTTTGCTTGCTTACGAGTATTCATGAAGATCAAACACTAAACTTGATATTGTATACTTATTCAAATTCTTTCATAAGTGTCCCTTTTCAAGGCCTTTATACACGTCCCAAATACATAATACAGCTTGCTCTACCAACACTTCAGGACATAATATCGACTGGTGCTGAAACCGGGCATAAGAAACTCAGTCTTTTGTCGGCCGTTTGGTGTAGTGGTTCGAAACGGACTACTATTCCGGAGGTAGCGGGTTCGATTCCCGCACAGTACAAACATTTGTGTGCATGAACATATTTGTTTGTATTGGACTGGGTGTTTTCTATGTATAATAAGTACCTATGTATTAAAATAAAAATTATTTAAGTATGTTTATATCCGTTGTCTAGTACCCGTAGTACAAGCTTTGCTTAGTTTGGGACTAGAAGCGCAGTGTAAAATGTCTAAGGATATCTATTTATTTATTATTTTTCCAGTCTCGTTTATTACAAAAAATACTATTAAAAACAAAATAAAGCAATATTATGTGTAGTAAGCACATACTAAAACTATAAGTTACGAAGTAGTTAGTAGCCCAATAATTTCAGACGCTCTGGTTCGATCGCCTTAACTGCTAAACTATTAGTAATTTACCTACTTCTATACCTACATAAGCAAATATATAGCTTAGCTGGGAATAAAAAAATCCTTATAAAAATATTCTTCCGTTATTCGCCGTTGGTTCACCATTTCCTTACGGAACTATTTCCACCTCTCGTTCCCACCACTGCAACTCCTGTGTAGCCAGGATCTACAGCTTGACCGCCACAAAAACCCAACCAATGAAGGTCAAGTTCGTCCCGGGGGAAAGTTAAACTGTCATTGGACCCGCAACGAAATTAATCTGAAGAACATAGGAGGAGTTCGAAAGTAAGGTTCGACTTCCCTCCATTTCCTTATCGCGTCTGCCCCAATCAAATCTTCCCATCGTTTTCGGTTCGATATTGATATTGACCATCACATAAACACCGAATAACGATGCTCCCATATTCTAGATGCACCCCAAAATATATTTTTTCCCAAGCAAAATTTGGCGCAAGCAATTTTGTGCCTTTGTACTTTTATATACAGTATTAGTTTGCTCGGATATTTTCCTCAGGTAAGTGGCAGCCCTGAGTTAAGGGCACGCGATCGTCGGTACATCACGCGCGTGATTTGCGAGTACTCGCGACTTTATCCTACCTCCCTGGGAATTTAGGATCCTTTGTTTTTCTCTTTCCCAAATAGGGTAGGTATGCTACTTTACCTCTTATTGTTGGAAAACATCTCTAAATCAATCTGAGGGACGAGAATGTTTGAAAGTATTTGTGTGAAAAAGGTTTGTTAGTAAAGCACTTAAACTAAGTACTTGTAATATGTGACTTGGTTTATCATATAGGTAGTTTACTAGCGACCGCCCGCGACTTCGTACGCGTGGATCCCGTTTTACCCCCATAAGAGTGGAGTTTCGTAAAATCCTTTCTTAGCCAAATTTCAGCCCGATCTGTCCAGTGGTTTGGGCTGTGCGTTGATAGATCACTATGTCAGTCAGTCACCTTTGAGTTTTATTATATTTAGATACCTTTCTCTCGGTTTCCTCCATATATTTTGTGGGTAAAACCTACGCTATATCTAAGGTACTTCCAGAAGCGATCGAAGCCAGCTCAGTTCCGAAGTCATTATAAGTTTCCGGCGGAGTGGCAAAGGTGCAAACTAGAGGGCTGCGGACGTATCGCAGATACACAGACCACTATTCTACTAGTAGACACCACATCAGCTGTAATGAGGTCGCACCCAGGTGTAGGTTGTAACCAATCGAAGTAACAACCACTGATTTTGGCACACGTAACAAAAACAAAAAATCGAACTTTGAAGGGTTAATGATGCTATTACTTACATAAATAACTTAACATTGAAGATACCTATGGGTTGAGTGGTGGTTCTTATTAAGTTTAAAGAACCATTCGTTCGTTCGTTCGTTCGTTTCAGCCGAAAGACGTCCACTGCTGGACAAAGGCCTCCCCCAAGGATTTCCACGAAGACCGATCCTGCGCCGCTCGCATCCAGGCACCTCTCGCGACCTTCACCAGATCGTCGGTCCACCTAGTGGGAGGCCTCCCCACGCTACGTCTTCCGGCTTGTGGTCGCCACTCATGAACTTTCCTGCCCCAGCGGCCATCAGCTCTACGAGCTATGTGCCCCGCCCACTGCCAGAAAAGGACCGTATTTTGAAACAAAGATTGGGATTTCAAACCTTGGTTTGATAGCACTTCAAGGCTCTTGCTTTCATAATGAAGAAAACATAACCCTCCTTCTGGTGCAGTCAGGTAATATATCTAGTTCAAGTATCAGAACTGGCGAGCAGCACCGTGTATTACACGAACCATTTGGAGCCACTTTTGATCCCCTCATAACTCATAAACTTCACAAAATAACTTTGACGGTATCTAAAGATCTCAGTGGTCTATGAATATACAGGAAAAGTTTTTATCTCGACCTTCTTTTACAATTGATCTCAATTGCGGTGATGCCATGTGCACTTAGTCGAATAGTTTTAGAAGTATTTTTAAGATAATAATATAATCTCTGTTTAGTTATAAACAGAGAACAAAAACCGAGAAATATTACACTATTCACTGGGAATTAAAACCTTTACGAAAAGATTAGGTTAGGTTAGGTTTTAAACCTTTGTTTGTCACCTGTCATCCGCTTTGCAATGGAGGGAAGTCGAACTCCTATGTTCTTCTGATTAATTTCGTTGCGGGTCAAATGACAGTTTAACTTTCCCCCGGGACAGACTTGACCTTCATTGGTTGGGTTTTTATGGCGGTCAAGCTGTAGATCCTGGCTACACAGGAGTTGCAGCGGTGGGAACGAGAGGTGGGAATAGTCCCGTGTTATTCACTGGGAATTGAAACTAGAACACAGAGGGGTCTACAAAGTAAGAAATACAAACCCTATTTGGATACATATTACCTATTGTTCCGTAACGCTTACACTAATGAAAGCTTTTAGAGCTAAAGCTTCTCACCAAGCTTTAGAGCTTTTTCGATTCTTGCTAGTAACTTTGGTTTTATAGTCTCTACTTTACAACTCTCTTTAAAGTACTGATAAACACGATAAAGCAAATTATTATTTCATTACCTTTAGTATCATTGAATTTTCTTTTCTTGAAGACGAAATTAGGAATGGAATCTTTTCCAGAAAATAAAATGTCTTATCAAGATAACTACAATTTTTGTTTTCACCTGAATTACTCAATCTAAGAAATCTACTTTCCTACAAAAAATCAATTCAAATCTAAACCTTCAATTAATCAATAGACCAATCCAAACGGCAATAATGAATTCCCAAAATGGAAATCCCGGAAGATTTTAAAGCTCCATTAGATTCCATTCATTCACTCGGTCATTTTAAACCGTTCATTCGTTCTTTAATTATTAATCGAACGATTATGAGGTTTTCAGCAATTCGGTACCAAAAGGGAATATTAAAGACCTTTTAAAAATTAAGCAGCGTTCCTCAATGTCGTCGTTTCAAAGAGGTATTTTATTTTTCGAAATTAAATTGAAATAAGCGTATTTTACGCATAATTTTTATGTCAAAGGAAAGTAGTTAGATAGAAATTGCTAAGTACGTACCTATTACTACAGTTAAGTTATTTGATTTTCATGAATAACATTATTATTCTCTTTGAGAAGTCGAGTTAGATACTACGTCAGGTAATTGCCCGCCTCGCATTCATTAGGGCAACAAATGACATAATAAATAGCTGTCATAATAATATTATTATACACTGAAAAAAATGTTTGGTTACTGCTTACACAACAAAAGTGACCACCGAACTACGAGAAGTGTTAACTATAACCAAACTAAGTCTAGCTCACTACAGAATTATTTGTTTAATTTACACAACATTTTGTTCCTCATAACCAAAGTGTTCGGTGGTCACTTTTGTTGTGTAAGCAGTAACCAAACATTTTTTTCAGTGTAGGACAACTTGCGCTACTTTCAAATACAATCAAATAGGCACATAACCTGTCTATCTTTCTTGGATGTCATTTGACTGTTGTTAAAAATATTTGTTGAAAGTCAACTCTCAATATTGGTGAAACACTGTCATCCGTATTCACAAACGATGCTTGCTTAAGTGAAGCAGCAAATCGAATGCACAGCGTTGAATAGAGCTCTGAGATAGGTTCGTGTGTCACCCTGTGCGTCCACGCGCACTGTGAGACCTCATAGTAATGTTTGTGAATACGGGCGTGTGTACTTTAATCGACTTATAAACAAAACTTTGCTACAGACAGACAGACAAACTTAAACTCAGCTTTATTCTCTCAATGTAAGTAAGCTATTTAGCCGAGTATTTCAGTATTCCCAGGGTGGCTTCAATTCAGATAAGTAAACATCTACCTTCAACTTAGCGTAATCTACATGTAAGTTAAAGTAACTGGGGATACGTATCTTATCACCAACTTAGGAGTTGGCCAACTCGAGGCTTTGCTTAATCCGCTCTGGGTAAACCACAGCGCGGATAGAACGGCCAGAAAGATGCTTTCAAGTATGAAATCGTCTAATAAACCAATTGCCAATGTAAAAAAAGTCAATGTGATAGTATGTAATTTAGTAAACTGTAAAATAATAAAAAAAACATTTAAACTAACCCAACTTAATTTGTTTTTATTGTGACTTGAAATTCTGCATGCAAGGAATAAAAATGAAATTTTCCTTTTTATCACTTTTGCATGATGTTTTAACAAGTACTTATTAAGATGGTGCAATTCGCAACACTCAATGCAAAAAGATGGACATTGGGGTTTTTGCATGAGAAAGGCCTTTAATCAGTATTAACGGGGGTTGAATGAAAAAGTAAAATTACGATGTTTATTGGTTGTCTTATTTAAATGAACTCAAAAGATACACCAAACGTACAGTTCACAAAAGCGCAAATTTCTAAACTTTTTGTAACGTTTAAAAAAGTTACCAAAAATCCTCAAGTCTGTCCAAACGATCTGGCCGTTCTATTCGACCTGTGCCTCAAGTTCCCACTAATCCGCAGTTGTACGTGTGCCGGCCAAGCTGCAGTTTAATTAAAACTATTTGTCATATCTATCGAGCATTGCGGAGGAGCCATGAGGCATCTACCGGTCGTTATCGTATCGTCCGTTTGTACAGGAATTCCGTTGCTAGACAAAGTAACATTCGTTATAGATTCAATTTCGTATTCGCTTAATGTAATGATGTATCTATGCTGGAGCGAAGCGGTTTCGAAGGCTGAGATGCACCACCTAACTTTGACCGTAACTATAACGATAACCGGCGTATGGATTAGTCGAATGAAATCAGTATGAAAAACACTCAATACAACAATTTAGAAAAAAAAAACATTTATACTATGAAAAATTTTGTAAAAAAATTTTTTTTTTCTAATTCCCTGGAAAAGATAGATTCCTAGTAAAATTACCGTAAAATTCTTAAATAATTATTAAATTCTTCTATTTCATGATGTTGTTCGTTATAAGAAAGAGATCGCTTCCTAGCCTTAACACTCTTTTGTCTTATTATCCTCTTAGGCTGGGTTGCACCATCTTACTTTAACTTTGACAAACGTCAAAAATCTGTCAAATTTCATACAAAAAGCACCGGTAATCGTCATTCTTACCGTAGAAGTTAGGTGGTGCAACTCAGCCTTAATATTTCTTGTAACTAATTGACAGTTTTTATGATAATAATATTATTATGCAATATTTTTTTCCCGTTGTCTCTAACCCCACTGCCACATCCACTTTTGAAAGAAAAATGTAATTTATGACGCTGCTGCGCCCGTATATCTCTTGTGGCCGCAAATTAAAAATGTTGGGTGAAATGTTTGCCACGGAAAATGCTAGCAATGCTAGCATTGGCCGAAATATGGCTTGCCGACGCGCATTGAATCAAATAGATCGACGCAATCCCTCTCGTTCTTAGCATTACTTTGTATTATATACCCTTACCCTTTGAACATACAGGCAGAACCTACCTTCGTTTCATTATGAACAAAAAATATTATACGTTTTTCATCAGTGACACGTTTCATGTATAAATAAATATCCATAGGTTGTCAAAACTAGTTAATTAAAGATAACTCTTGAGCGTAATGTTGAACCCGGATAAAGTCAAGAAACTTCGCACACACTGTGCATGAAAATAAATCCTTAAAATAAATTCTGATACTATTTCCAAAGCACTTCACCTCATCGATCGCAGACTTCATTATATTGCACACCCAATTGGAACTCCAAGATATGACGTCAGATTAAAGGAAAACCCTCGGAAAAATGTTGCCGTCCTCATTATTCCAATTTAAAACGGCAGTGGCAGCCCTGACAGGACCGTGCTCGGGAAACGTCAGATGCTTTTTGCGTTTTTAGGATCCTGTGGGTACAAACCTTTGAGCTGGGCAAAGAAACTAAGGCAGTAGTGTACGGCATTTCATAGAAATGAGACGATTATACTAAACTCATTATTTTATTTTATTTTATTTTTCTTTATTAATAAAGAAAACAAACAGCATGAGTTTATACATGTGAACTTAAAAAATAAAAACAGTACAGTAGCCTAATCAGTTTCCACAGATAAAGGACATTGTCAGAAACCGCCTTAGATTCCTGGGCACAGCAGTAAAGTATCAAAATTAATCTCTTACTTTTTGAATACTTAAATATTAATTAGATTGTAACGGACACTTGAGGATTAGAAAATGAAATAATAAAAGTCTTTTATATGTATTCCATAATACTATGACGACATCCGGACATTTTAGGGCGTGGCCTGCTCCATATCCTATGAAGTTCCATAATTTGTGTCGATAAAATCTATGTAAAATCGGCACAAGGCAATGCCGTACTTCATTGTTAGGAATCCATGTAATAGTGATGTTGACTGCGGTCATCATAGACAATAAGATACCGATCTTGTAAATAAAATAAATCGTCCATATTGCTACAGTATGACTAGATTTTAATTAAAAGTTAAAAATATATTGCACGATACTACAAGAAGCTATCTAATGTGTCCAACTGGTCGAAGGTCATGAATAAAATAAAAAGAATTGTGATCATAACACTGATATAGACAATGACAACAATATGGGATCATCTTTAATATATCTGTAACAGTTTCAAAATCCGATGAAAAATCCAATGCCGCTTAAAGTGAGAGAAATGTCTAAAGTTCTAATAGAATTGAAAGTTTTATTCGCTCAAAATGCTTATAACAATAATTGGTAATACATTTCAAATATTAAGTACCTTTATAATGTATCGATAGAACCAAAATGATGTCCTCTCAGCTTGGAAAGGGAAAACCCAGGATTCGGGGAGCGCTCCAGGCAATGTTCAGAACATTTCATAGGTAGTAGTAAATAATATTTATTTTATTATTAAAATTGAATATTTTGATATTGATAAAATTGAATATATCTTTCGATTCAAATACCGAATATTTTTCAATCGATAATAATTATCGAGAATTGTTAATAATATTCAATTAAAAGTTGTTCAATCCCTAGTCATGCATAGACTAAGACGGTAACCATGGAGATAGTTAGTTTGGTAAGTCACGTGTTAAATGTCAAGAGTGGAAAGTAAACATAGGATTCATGTTATTTATTTACGTGCAAAATGTAAGTAAGTAAATCATAAAAGTGGAACGCCGAGCTATTTCCAAAACCCGTCCAATATTATAATACAATTTGGCTGCGACAACTACAATACAGAACATCTCCCAAATCGATGTGCATAAAATAATATAATACAATACTAGAAAGTAAGAGGTTATGATAACAATATTGCTATCAATAAGTTTATAGAATTGGTCCGCCAGGAATAATTGTTCTTACATAAAGATTTGTGTCATTTAGAACCTAGAAAGTATTTTTTCGGCACTGTTGATCTAACGGCGAACAATGTATGGAGAACGAACATTGTCCTTTACAAGTTAATCGAAAGTTATGCAGAGTGCGAGCAATTTAAAATCACAAAATATAAAAAATGCACAACAAAACCTTACATTCTTAATAGTGGATTAAAAAAAATCTTTATAATAATGAAGTTTGAAATCTATAAACCCTTCAATAGGCGACGAAACTGCGCCAACTTCAAATGAAATATGTCGATATCACTGTAAGCATCATTATACTTATTACTAGCTCTTATAAGAAAACTGTTACATCTGTAATTAGTCTGTAATTATGCCAAAACATTCAAGTAACCCCACAGGACGTCCACTGCTGAACATAGGCCTCCCCGAATGACTTCCACATCGCATGGTCGGCCTGCATCCAGCGCCTTCCTGCTACCTTTATCAAGTCATCGGTCCATATAGTACCTATTAATTTATGTTTTTTTTTTTCAAAAGTTATTGACGTTGATGTAGATAATAGGTGGGATATTGTTTCAACACTTGGATGTAAACCAAATAAAGAAAATATGGAGTGAATAGAATCCCACTTATGTGTTACCTATAGAAACCACGGTACTTAACTAATAGAACTTACAATTCTACGGAACCCATAAATAGTTATGCCTAATCGCACTTTCCCAGCTTTTTTTCTTGAGACAAGTCATTAGGCTCGGGGCCAGACGATAACGAGGGTACCTTACAAACTCCAAGAGCTATGAATAAGTTTGGATGTGGTAAGCCCGTATGTAGCTGAAAGGATTAAATATGTGTTGTGGTAGAGCTACTAGGTAGATCGACGATCTGGTAAAGGTCGCGGGAAGAGCCTGGATGCGGGCAGCGCAGGACCGTTCATTATGGAAAACCTTGGGGGAGGCCTTTGTCCAGCAGTGGACGTCATTTGGCTGAAACGAACGAACGAACGTGGTAGAGCAGTAGTGGCCGTAAGAGCTGTGTAAATAAAAACTGTAAAACCATTGGCACTACTAATAGGCCTTCATATTTTAATAGGCCTTCGAAAGAAATACATTATTTTATAGGATATACAGGGTGGAATTTTGTAATGCCACCTGGAGGGAAAGTACTCTTAATCTGCAGATAGAAAATTTTACTGAAAGAAAACATTCCTTTATTTTTGAAAAGAAAGAGAACTGCATTCATAGATTTTCGAAAATTCACTACCATACCATACAATTTTCTGTACATGATTAAAATAATTTAAGATTTTATGGATTTCCTTTCATTTGATTTATCAAGTTTGTTAGAGAGATTTCATCCTTATACTTGACCCTAACGATCGATGCAATAAAAATACAGGGTGTAATTTTAACAGATTTTAGTTGGTTCGATTCCCGGGTGTGGCAAGCAAATTTTTGGAAATCTTTGATTGCAGTTCTATTTGTTTTTAAAAATAAAGGAATGTTTTCTTTGAGAATTTTTTTCTATCTACAATATTAAGAGTACTTTCCCTCCAGGTGGCATTACAAAATTCCACCCTGTATAGAATATTATAGTGATTGAGTTTGTTGCGCTGCTTCTTCTCAGCACTGGCCCAATTATTGTCCGGAAGCAGTGGTAGGTTTAATACTGGGACGTGTAAAAGTGTTTTTTAAAAACCTATTTGCAAAAATAAATGAGTTTTATAGCCTGCAGAACTGCCAAAATTAAAGTGGCAGTAGAGCTCATAGAATTGTTGTCAGAAAAGTCCCGAGTTCCTAGTCTTTCTCCCACTAGGTGGACCGACGACCACGCGGTCGTGGAAAGCACCTGGATGCGGGCAACACAGAACCAGTAGTTTAGTGGAAATCCTTTTTTATTGTAAATAAAATATAAGTAGGTAAGTAGGTATTCCACAAATTGTGGTTCTCACTTCATATCCACATTACATTCGTAGCTTCAAGTTTATTTTGTCGGAATAAAATATTAATGTTGATATTGCTTTCCTAGCTTTTGTAGTGTAGTGACCGTATACTGAAACGAACGAGTGACTATTTCTAGAAACTAATAAAATTGTATTATTTCGTAAAAGGAACTAGTTATTTAAAGCAATACGGTCAATTTGATATTTCATACAATTTGGGTCTACTCTTCACCCTCCGCTAGGTCAATATTGTAAAAACTTTTGTCTTTATATACTTGACTTACTTGACTTACGGTCCTATGTCCCCTAGATGGGGCAGAGAGCGTCCACAACAGTCCTCCATCGCGTTCGGTCTTGAGCTATGTGTTTGATCTCGCTCCAAGTCTTGCCGATCTTCTTCGCCTCGTCTGCCACAGTGCGCCGCCAAGTTTGCTTGGGGCGACCACGTTTGCGTTTTCCTTGGGGGTTCCAATCCAGAGCCTGCTTGGGGATGTGATCGGGATCCCTTCGGAGAGTGTGGCCAATCCAGTTCCACTTGTAAAATTAAAAATTAAAATTCATAAAATTCATTAAATTCATAAAATTCATTTATTTTTGCAAATAGGCTTTAAAAAAGCGCTTTTACACGTCCCAATATTAACCCTACCACTGCTTCGGGACAATAAATGGGCCAGTGCTGAGAAGAAGCAGCGCAAGAAACTCAGTCACTATTGTCAGCCTCCTTTTCAAGGTTTTACAGTCTTTAAAATATACAAATTATAGTCATAAGTATTAATGCGAGCTAGGTAGTTAAACATTCCAAACATTTTTATCCTTTATATAATCATCAACTTTATAGTAGCCCTTTTTCATTAAGGTGCTTTTGATATGTGCTTTAAATTTATGAATGGGCAATTCTACAACAGTTTGTGGTAATTTATTGAAAAGTTTAATACATTTCCCCATAAATGAATTACCAATCTTGTGCAGTCTGAAATTTGGAACGGCAAGTTTATTTTTGTTTCTTGTATTGAACTTGTGTAAATCACTCTTTCTAGTAAATTGCTCTATATTTTTGCGAACATATAAAAGGTTTTCATAAATGAACTGTGAAGCTACTGTCAGTATATTAATCTCCTTAAAGAATTCTCTCAAGGAAAATCGGGGTCCAAGGTTATAAATGGCCCTCACTGCTCTCTTCTGCAGAACGAACACAGTTTCAATGTCCGCAGCTGAGCCCCACAACAATATGCCGTATGACATTATACTATGAAAATAGCTAAAATAAACTAGCCTTGCCGTTTCAATGTCAGTTAATTGCCTTATCTTTCTCACTGCAAAAGCAGCTGAACTGAGCCTTGCTGACAAGGTTTCAATATGAGGACCCCACTGAAGTTTAGAGTCTAAAGTGATTCCCAAGAATGTTGTGGAACTTATGCTATTTAATGGTTCATTCTTCACCATCAATTGTGTGGGAACCTGCCTCACATTAGGTAAGGTAAATTTAATGCACTTAGTTTTGTTTGCATTTAACAATAAGTTGTTAACAGTAAACCAATGCAAAACCTGTGAGAGTGTGTCATTTATATCATCAAGGTTTACTTTACCTCTATCAACTTTGAAAATGAGAGATGTGTCATCAGCAAATAACACAATATCACATAGATCTTTTACAAAGTAGGGAAGGTCATTAATATAAATAAGAAATAGCAAAGGTCCCAATATCGATCCCTGCGGCACACCCATGGTAAGAGGTGCTCCAGAAGACTCAGTTCCATTAATACAAACTTTTTGCTTTCTGCCTGTGAGATACGAGTTCAACAGATCAAGTGCCTCATCCGAAACACCATAATGTCGCAATTTTTTTAGTAAGGTTTGGTGGTCTACACAATCAAACGCTTTTGAAAGGTCACAAAAAATACCAACAGCGTCTTTTTTACTCTCCCAAGCATCAAAGACGTGTTTCAGTAGTGCTACTCCAGCGTCAGTAGTACTTCTACCTTTGGTAAAACCAAATTGTTTATTGTGAAGTAATTTGTTGAAAATAAAATGAGAAAGAAGTTGATGAAATATAATTTTCTCAAAAATTTTGCTAAGTACTGGTAAAATAGAAATCGGCCGAAAATTAGAGGGGTCACATTTATCACCAGCCTTAAACAATGGGATTATTTTACTTAATTTCATTAAACTAGGAAAGCAACCTTGATCAATGCATGTGTTAAAAATGAATGCAAGGTGAGGAGCTATGGTGTCAATAATTGTCCCAATAATACTGACAGAGATTCCCCAAAGGTCCTCGGTTTTTTTCATATTCAATTCTCTGAAGGTTTTAATTACTGTATTACAATCTATATGCCTGAACTGGAGTAGAGACTGGCACTCGGTGACATTAGATTTTAAGAGAGACTCTGCAAGAATTGGCGATGAATTTAATGCTTTAGTTGTTTCGGACGCAATGTTTGAGAAGAATGTCTCAAATGTGGTTGCAACATCTGTATCTGAATTTATAACTTCATTCCCGACTTTCAGTGAGAAGGTGTTATCCTTCGATTTATTTTTACATGTTTGTTTATTTATTATGTTCCACGTAGCCTTAGCTTTATTATTAGAATTTAAAATCATGTCTCGAAGATGATTCGATTTAGCAGCCACACAAACCTTTTTAAATAGTTTCGAGTAATTTTTAACGTATTCTATAACATTCGGATCTTGCGTATCAGCTTTAAGTCTATATAATTCATACATTTTATTTCTACTCTTGTGAATGCCGGTTGTAGCCCAGTCGTCAAATTTACATTTTATCGAATTTATTCGGATCTTTTTCTGTGGGAATGTGGTTTTGAACTCATCACTCACTACACTGAATAGATCCTCATACATTCGATCAACATTATTGTCATTTATTATAAGTTTATCAATACTATCACAAATGTTTTTCTTGAATTTGTCAATTCGATTAGTTGTTATTGGCCTACAAACAACATCCACTGTACTAGGGACATGATGGTGTTCAAATGTGGCCAATTGTCCACTATGATCTGAACTAAGGCAATTAATTATTGATTTACTTTGAATATTACAGTTACAAAAAATATTATCTAAGCAAGTAGCTGATGTTGGAGTTGTTGCTGACTTACTGGCATTGGTATATTTGGAAGAGATTTAAAATCCGTAGTAGGATTACCTAGATCTAAGAGATTGTTTGCTGCCAGGATATGTTCGTTAATTTGTTCCCTGGCTGAATTATATTTAGCTGTTATGGATGCAAGCGAGTCATGCAAGTTTGTGATTTCAGCCTGCAACCTTTCAACGTCCAAGTTATGAGTGGACCTACTCTCTACTAATTTACTGTGGTAGATTTCTAAACTGTCCACTAAATCTAAATTCTTTTTCCATAACAGAATATTTTTGTGAAACTGTTCTTGCTGTTTTATTAATTTTTTTGTTTTAGATATAATCCTATTAATTTTAACATATTTTTTAAATTTATTTCTACTAGAAAAAGTTAATGGCTGACTAATGTTCTCAGATAATTTGGTGTCGCAAGATACATTTAGGTCTGGAAGCACTGCACGTCCACCAGGGCTTTCAATTAGCTCTTCGTATAGGTTCAGAGTGTGTGTGAACTCCTGCTGCTTTCTTTCCTCTTCGAAGTGCAGTATGGTCTTATTGGCGTCCCTCAGTTCAGCTTCTAACTCATTGTTGCGCATCAAGGTCTGCTCAAAGATATTGCTGCACTGGTCGAAGGTACTGATTCTATGCAGTAGTTCATCACGGTGTTCGGTTACCTCCTGGAGACGGCCATGCAGTTCTGCCAATTCTTGTTTCAGTTCAGTATTTTTTTTTATTATACAGGGTGTTTGGTAAATGGGTATATGAGCCGACACTAGCCCATGGTAACATGGTCATATAAATGGTATGGTGAAGTCAGAAAATTAATATCTTCATTTTAATTATTTTAATTTTTATACAAATCGGATTTTATAAAATTTATTTTGTATGAAAATTAAAAAAAATAAAAATCATGTTAACATGGACTAGTGTCGGCTCATATACCCATTTACCTAACACCCTGTATAGGTAATTTCCTCCTCACTCTCTTCTCTTTCCCTAATGAGTTGGTTACAGCTTTCCTGACTCTGTTTCAGTTCCTCGAGTGCCCTCCTAAGTTTCAGCTCAATGGCTTGTGCCGCTGCTCTGCGTGTGAGCATGTTGAATGTGGTTTTTGTCTGAAATTATCCAAAGGAAGTGTACAGTGGATATTTATGCAAAATAGGGGGTACGAGTTATAACAGTTATAATTTGAAATTTTAAGCTTTAGTTATGATTTTAACTCCACAAAATGCAACTATCATGAAAAGTTTTTTATAAATTATTATTAATCAAATAGTAATATTGAAAACTACTGTATTTTTTTTCTGCGGGTAATATTTTTAGCTTTCAACAAGGTTTAAAATTACATCTTACAATAAATTAACAATTTACACAATCAAACAAACAAAAGATGTGTGAGGTGTCAAAAAGTATATTGTTGAGTGTGCTGAGTAAGTTTGTATGCGGCCAAGGTGTTGTTATCTTCAACTTTACTTCCACTTATTGTCAAGTAAAGAGAGGCACAACAGAGCCGAATCGTAATGAATTGTATAGAATCTCACTTTCATGAGGTTTGTGGAGTATATTGTTGTACTGTTTGATTGCAATTTACTTCCCATAAAGAAAGTGACAAAGCAATGTTTAATGATTGAAAACCACAAAAATATAACCTCAAACAGATTTCAATATCAATTATTTTGAAGTAAAAAAATAATATTTAAAATATTTAGACCTAAAGTAAACAGTATTTTTGAAAACAGTACTCCCCTGCACAGTCTTTTATTTTGCCTTAGAAGCGGACATCCCTGTTTTATTAATTCAATCGTTAGATATTACTATTATGTATACAATTGATGAAGGAACTAGTAGTTGTATTTGTTTAGTTTCGAAGAAATATTCGATTTTGTGATTTTATAAAAAAAACTGTTTTAGAAGCATATTTTCTAAAAAAATTACATTAAGTCAGAATTTTGTAAATAAATTTACCTATCACTATAACGTCTACCTTTATGTAAAAATAAATGGTTATTGCTGCAGTAATTTAGGAATTATTTAATAATTTATGATTTTCAGAAAACATTTTTTTCTCTGTTGTCCTAGAAAAATGGCAGCTAGACTTACTTTATATTGATGCATGATATAATTATCTATAATACCTGAAAATATTACTTGCCTATCCCGTGGAAGTTCGATGATACGACTAGAAAAATTTGTCAAAAGTAATATTGACTAAGGCCATCGGTCAAAACCACTATTAACTGAAATTTGCAGTCAAAAGTGGTTTTGATCGATTATGAGTTTTGACTGCAACATAATATATATCGATGTTTCGAAAACGATAGGATTTCCAATAAGCCGCCACAGGGCCAACTCTATAATTATCAAACTCGACCAGACAAATTAATAATGGTAAAAACAATGAATTTCAATAGTTATCTAACAAAGGCATTAAAACCGTATTGTTACGGACGGCATTTAAAAAACTAAAAAATATTTAGATGACAACCCTATTTACATATAAATCTTCTAAACTCATAGAAATTAAAATATCTTCGAACTTCCACGGGATAGGCAAGTAATATTTTCAGGTATTATAGATAATTATATCATGCATCAATATAAAGTAAGTCTAGCTGCCATTTTTCTAGGACAACAGAGAAAAAAATGTTTTCTGAAAATCATAGATTATTAAATAATTCCTAAATTACTGCAGCAATAACCATTTATTTTTACATAAAGGTAGACGTTATAGTGATAGGTAAATTTATTTACAAAATTCTGACTTAATGTAATTTTTTTAGAAAATATGCTTCTAAAACAGTTTTTTTTATAAAATCACAAAATCGAATATTTCTTCGAAACTAAACAAATACAACTACTAGTTCCTTCATCAATTGTATACATAATAGTAATATCTAACGATTGAATTAATAAAACAGGGATGTCCGCTTCTAAGCCAAAATAAAACACTGTGCCCTGGTTTAAACGGTGGCTCCGATTTAATTTTGTACGTTGGTCGTAGCTGTCAATTTGGTCGCCGATTTTATCTCCTTATAACTATGTGTTTACACAAAGTCCAGTTTTGCAAACACTTGTACACGATATTTACACATTTATTTAACTAATTAAGTGTATTTTGATACATTATTACGACTATTTTATAATTTATCTTAAAATTAATCTAACAGCTGATCTAAGTACGTCTGACAGGCAGGGCTGCCAGACAAAAAAAAAAAAAAAAAAAAAAAAAAAAAAAAAAAAAAAAAAAAAAAAAAAAGCAAAAAAAAGAAAAGCTTGATCTGCTGGTCGATCGGAATTTCGTGGCAGCGTTCCAATAGCTCGACTTTGGAGATTTTCTCAGGCCAGTATATGCCGAGAATTCGGTGAAGGCAGCGGTTGACGAAGACCTGCAGCTGGTGCGAGATGACCTTGGTGACCTTCCACGATTCACACCCATAGAGCAGCACGGATTTAACGTTGGACCCGAAAATTTTGATCTTGACCCTTCGGGTCAGTTTCCGTGACTGCCATACGGGGCGAAGTTGTGCGAAGGTGGCTCTAGCCTTGGCAATGCGCGAAGTGATGTCCTCTTCGGTACCTCCAGTCTCTGACACGACGCTCCCGAGGTAGGTAAAATTGTGGACACGTTCCACATCCTCTGCACCAATCCGTAATGGTGTGCAATTCCTCACTCCAGATCGATTGTCTTTTATATAAAGTGATAAGGTAATAAATATTTCATTTTTATCTCTAGGGAAACTTGCTGCTGAGTAAAATTTATACAAATTGATAAAAATAAAGGCCAATTACAAGTTTCTACCATAAAATAAAAAATATGATAAAACCCGTCTTCTGCTTACATAACGTAAAAATGTCTTTCAAATTCAAATTAATTTATGTTGCAAGTAGGCTAATATAAGCTCTTTGACACGTCCCAGTATTAATTTAACCCTACCGCTGCCTAGGGACAACAATTTCTTTTTTTATGCTAACAAGGCAGGTATTTGACCACAATCGCACCTGGCGTTAAGTGGGATGCAGTCTAGGATGGTGCATATCTGCCCTGTAAGTGCCTATTCACTCTCGCCTTGAAAAGGCCCGGATTATAGTCTTCGGGAAAGACAGCAGCAGGCAGCGAAATTCCAGTCCTTGTTCGCATTATAAAAGATAAATAAAGTGAATTAGAAAACCTGACCAGATGACCAGTCGCTTCTAACCAGCTTATTATTTTCTCCCTTTATAAGTACAGCTGTATATTTCAAGGAATAATCGTTCAAAGAACTTCCTTATAAAAACAGTCCAATTCCGTCTTCGTTCGAAAATATCTCGGAATCAGTCAAAAGCTGTTATTTCTCCAAACAGCATCGGCTTCTTTACCGATTTCGATCCGATAGCGGATTTGATTCGGTAAATAATGGGCGGCATTAATCAGAGTGCCATTATCAAAGTTGAGAGACATTGTGGACATTACTAAGGTTTTTATAAGAAGATATGGAGCGAGTAAGCAGTGAGTCGAGCAGAAGTGAAAATGTAGTGCAAACGCCTGTTCGTTCGTTCGTTTCAATGACGTCCACTGCTGGACAAAGGCCTCCTCCAAGGTTTTCCACAATGCACGGTCCTGCGCTGCTCGCATCCAGCAAACGCCTGTGTCATATAATTACTATTTAGTTTTAGATGACTCTTAGGCCCGCGACAGCTCGAGCAGTTAGGGCTAGTTTTGAAAACGGAACTAAACTAAACTCTTAATACCTACGTGTTTTTGACAGTTATCATAATACGTGTTAATTAGTTTTATGTGGGACACTGCAAACGGGAACTTTGTGTGAACGTTATATTAAAACACGTTACTACTAAAAGTTCCTGCAAAAAACGGAATGTCTCCGTAAGAACAAGTCCTTAGCCAACTGCTCTAAGCAGTAACAAAATCTTGAATCATTTTAAGGGTAACTAAGCATTGCATCACATACGAATTTGTGAAAAATATACATACATCCTTCAGACGAATAGACTAAAGTGCGTTTTGCTTTAAGTAGATATTCGTTATTAAAAATACAATTAGTAGGATCTGTGAAAGCTTTTCTCTGTCGAGATAATGAAGCGTAAAGAAAACACGGTCCCACTGATTGGGAAAAGCGCGCTTTGACCGGTTGGACGGACGGACGGTCAATACGCGAATTTCCAATGAAAACAAAGGATGTAGAGTGATTGCTTGTTTTGTTAGGTTGATGTTGAACTAAAATTTTAGTTTTGGAGTCATGAGTATGGAAGTTAAAAAATTGGAGATAGAGTTTGTGTGATAACAATCCCACTTAATTTTAGCGCAAATTGCGAGAATACATGCTCTCGCAAAATAAATAATAAAAACTTTAATGGTACCTATTTTGATGAATATTGACTTCAAGTAAATATTTCCTAAAATGAAAGTAATGAAATCGACCAAAAAAACTCTTAAAAGTGTATTTATTGTTTTAAATTATAAATCACCATACAAATTAAAACTTCATCTAGGTGGGAGGTAACTTGGAAAGTTGCCTCTTGGAAAGTCACGGAAAAATATAAATTGGTCGAAAACGTAAAGGCGAATGCACACCGAAGTTTTTGAGGAGCAAAGTTTCAAAACTTTGTAGGCAAGAACGGAAACTAAATAATTTATTTTATAGTCGTTTTTGGATCATACAAAGTTTCAGCCGCTATTTCACCCTCCTTACGTTGAATTTTCTAGAAAAAATTAATCTTCAACAGTTTCTTGCGCTGCTTCTTCTCAGCACTGGCCCATTTATTGTCCTGAAGCAGTGGTAGGGTTAATACTGGGACGCGTAAAAGTGCTTTTTAAAAGCCTACTTTCATAAATAAATAAGTTTTATGAGTTTATTTTTAAACTACGTTCCATCCACATCCGAATTCGCAAACTCTTAATACCAAACCAATCTTTACAATACCGTAAGTCCTCTAATTTATTCCGAGAGCGGATATTTCTAAGCGAAAGAATACGGGACAAATAGGGACTGTCCCTTTCCAGCTTTTGTTATCCTCAAATGTTATGAATTTTGCTGTGAAAAAGGGTTCCTTTTGAATAACATATCTTTTTTTGGGACAGTGATAAATTTTAACGTGGTTCTTTATTTGCGAACATTAATCATAATGGTCATTGGTCATTTTACTGTTATCATTAGAATTAATTTTAAGCAAAGAGTATTATGGCTAAGTACTAGTAACCTACTAACATACGTCTATAAGATCTAAATGTTACTAACCAAAATATGGAGTGCATTTTCTGAAAATGAAAGATTTTTATTTTGTTTTTAAGTAACGAATTGGTTATATACCAGAATTCTATACCATCAGACTTAAATTGTCACTTACCATACTTACCCACATATTCATGTGTGTATGGTATGGTACCAACTAAAGTCTCTCACTAGGGTCAATTTAAAAGCGCTTTTTAAAAGCCTCATCAACATCCTCGCCATTTCAGTCACAGGACGTTACGATTTGACTTTTTTTTAACAATCCTTGCAAAGCGCAGCGCAGATCTTCAAAATGGTCACACCATAGTCACCATGCATTTACGAATTAGGTTGCATTACGTACTTTGTTGAGCATCAAAGCCATGATTATGTAACAACCACGTCTATTCTTAACAAATAACAAAATTAATGTCGCCCAAAACGCCCCAACGATTTGTAGGTATTCCCTCCCATAATTATTTATGAAATTATTCCGTAAATCTATTACATAGCTGTTAGGCATCCCGATGAATATATTAAAACATTCCAAGACATTTCGGGAAGACGCTATATGAGATTTGCATACATAAATGATTTTCCATTATGAATTCAGAGGTAGAGGATCATAGACGACTGAACATCGTAGACTGAACTTTAATTTGTTTGAAACTGAATTCAACTAACTATTCACCGAAGTCATCAAATTTATCATCATCATCATTTCAGCCATAGGACGTCCACTGCTGAACATAGGCCTTCTCCAATGCTTTCCATGTTGATCGATTGGTAGCGGCTTGCGTCCAGCGCTTCCCTGCTACTTTTTTATGTCATCAGTCCACCTTGTAGGTGGACGACCCACACTGTGTTTTCCGGTACGCGACCTCCATTCCAGATTGAACCTTGCTGCACCATCGGCCGTCAGTTCTGCGTACTATGTGCCCTGCCCACTGCCACTTCAGCTTGCTAATCCGTCGGGCTATGTCAGCGACTTTAGTTCGTTTACGGAACTCCTCATTTCTGATTCGATCTCGTAAAGAAACACCGAGCATAGCCCTCTCTATAGCACGCTGTGCAACTTCAAGTCATCTAATTGCAGCTTAATTATTATTACAGCAGATACACGATGAATAAAGGTATCAGTTTGTGTAGCAAACTGCACGCGGCAGCAGCAGACGACATGTCGCCGCGACACGTCACTTTCTATGTATTTCTATGAAATACTTTCAGGTGACGTGTCGCTTGCAACGAATGCTATAGAAACCAGTTGTCCGCTGCTGCCTCATGTAGTCCGCTACCAACTTGTACATTGAAGAAAAAAACTAATTAAAGTTTAAGCACAATAGGATAGTTTCCTAAAAAAAAATGTTTAGTCCGTCAATTTTCATATAAAAAAATATTGGACACGTTTATTTTTAATTGTCAATCAAACAAATAATTACAAAGTTATAGTGCGTTGAAGTTCCGCGCGACGTCACAAAGTGCTGCATTTTTACGCACTCACTGACGTCACGGGCCTTTCTTTAGAACTTTGGCACGCTTTATCTCTTTACATTTTTATTAGTTTTAAAAGTGAAAAATACGTGTCGAATAGTTTTTGATAAGCTAACTGACGGACTTATTAAAACTCTTGCTTTTTTACCTATTCTCAATAACTCTCATATAACTCTTAATTCTCAAACTCAATATTTTATATTGAGTTTAATTGTTCTAGCAAAGATAATTGTTAAATAAGTTGCTCTTTCTGTAACTCAATTTAAAAGCTAATTACTTACATGGAAGACACCCAAACAATCTAATATTATATTAAGCATGTCATTGAAATTCAAATTCTAATTTAAATAATTTATCTGTGAAACACAGGTAAGGAGTATGATGTATAAACAAAAGATGTGTTGAGATTTATTAAACTTTATTAACCACTAGCCTATCAATGGGTAAAGTGGGAGACTTTCTGGCAAAAAATATCTAGTTCATTCGTTAGTTAGGACACAAGAATTTCATTCTATAATTTAACACCATGACAGTCGATTAAAGCTTTGAAGTCTATGACATGATGAAAGTAGTCTGAGCTGAGGATTATTCAAAGTTTGAGATTGCAATGCGGAGTTTCCAAAGTTATTATTTATCCGAATACCAAATGAAGTTTGGATTTTGAGGTGCTAATATTTCTTTTTTAGCGACAATCGAACACCTCTAGACTAGAGTGAAGTTTCTTTTGAAACTTTTAACATAGGTACTTCAAAATAGAGAAGGTTCACACAGTGGGTGAAGGTCATATTATAATTGACCCATATCATAATTATGGGACCCCAATCGCATTTCCCATGTTCCTCGCTGGGACTTTCAAGCGTTAAGTATCTACTTTATTTTTCAGTAGATCAAGCCTTAAAACAAAGTCTGCATTTTCACACCCATCATCGCAGGCAGCAAAAATACACAGGTAAGTGAATAGTGTTTAGAATAAAGCGAATATGCCAAGGTCAAATCTGCCTCTAGTAAAATAGAGAGGGTCTTCCTCCTGCACTTGCAGTTCGTTCGTTCGTTCGTTTCAGCCAAATGACGTCCATTGCTGGCATTGTTGACAAAGGCCTCCCCCAAGGCTTGCAGTGTGGAGACCAAATGACATGTTGATTAAGAAGTCACTATCAAACATAATGATTCAATAGGTGTCACCGGGAGAAGAAGAAGAAGAACATCATATTCTATTCCTTCAAATTCTATTTTTTTTTTATGTACACAAACGCCCTCACATTATTTTAATCCTGACATTTCGTTCCAAAAATGTTGATTACGAACTCAATGTTTCACAAATATTCACAAGTAACTTTTTTCAATCCAACTCGGAAAACTGTACGGAATCTACTGGGATTGAAATTCAGATTGGGCCGTGATGTAGGGTCACACCAATGGAAACTGGCTCAAACTGGCTTACGCTGGAAAAAACCGATCTGCTAACATTCTAGTTTAATCAAGTCATACATTTCAATGCGCTATGTTTTTCATGATAAAAATACCTGTTCACTCGTTCTACTCAGCTGATAAATATGTACCTACCTACATACAGCTTTTTATTCACACTAATAATATTATAATTGATTTTAGTCCTATTATTTTCTATTAATATTGTAAAGAACTCATTCACACGTCCTGTAATAATCCAATTGTTATCTAACATTCTAGGATCCGATAGGCAAAAATCCGGAAAAATCCAGTTCGAACCGGATCACCAGCCCTATCTCCGGCTTTGAATCACAACTTTTACGGAGCCCTCCGGTTAATGTCCGTGAGATTGGTTAAGGGCGTACGTGTCTTCCGAAAATAAACACATTTTTAACGGCCCTCGATTCACGAAAAGGGACGGTATTTTTATAATGGCCTGAAATACCCTTTTGTATTTATACAGTGTTTATCAGTCTGGAGATTTATTTTTGAAAGAATATAATATTACTTAGTCGAAAAAAACTTTACACCCCAGGTATGTTTTGTTAAAAATGATGTAGGATCATTTTACCGAAATACCGTAAAGTATAGCTAGCTGAAATTGTTGCATAGAAAAAACACAAAATAATGAGGATTTGGTAGGTATGGTACACAAATAAAAAAACTGCTCACCTTGACTGCAGCCCACCCAACACCAAAAACTCCCGGCCGCAAACCATAGACTGCTCATACCCTCAGCACTCACAAAACCAACCATCATCAGGTCAATCCAGATAACCGAGTTCTATACGCACGCAAATAAATAAAACGCACAATTCACAAATTACACAAAAACTATTATTATACTACCGTCTACGTACGCCGAGACACACGCGACGAGGAAGCGGCGAACGTTTGCGAAGAAACGAGCAATGTTCGGTTCGCGAGCGACCATAGTTCGAATAAAACGGTTAACAGTCCACACTTTAATTTCTCTCACTCACTATCGAGACAACAACAACATTCTACGATCTTTCAACAGTATGGAACCTTCTAGAACAGAATGTTCCAGAAAGAACTGACTCCGGTGACGCGACGACGTCCGGAGCAAGCGACGGTCTTTCGCAAACTAAAATAGAAAGCAGCTAACGGCCGCGGAGAATACAGCAGAAAATGTGGGTAGGTTTGAAAAAGGAAAATTATGAATGTACCCACATTGAAAACAATTGAAGCATTGGGTACAACAAGGGCGTATCTCGTAAAATTGAGTTTCGAGAAAATTGACGATGAAAGTTTCAATGTCTTATATTTTTTTAATGTTTATAATTTGACTAACACTTACTTTATTATTTGTTAGTCCCATGATTTAGCAATAAGATTAAGGTATTATAACTATTTTAAAGCAATCGAAAACATCTTAAAAAGTGATTTTTTTTACTTGTGTTATCCGCCCTTGTTGCACCAAACTGGTAAACAGATAGGACGTTAGTTAAATTATTATTTTTTATGGAAAATAAATAAGAGTTTGAATACTTATTTTATTAATTTTAATTAAAATGTAAGTCAAACATGTGTATTTATTACAATCACCGTTAAAATATTTATTTATTTATTTATTTATACTTCAATGCCAAAAATATTAACATTAGGCGAACTTAATGCCATAAGGCATTCTCATCCAGTTTACCTTTGGGTTATGCAGAAAAATTAGTTTGGCGGTATAACAAAAAAAAAAAAAAAAAATTAAATAAAACAAAGCGACGGCAAAACAAATAAGTTACATATACACATACATAAATAATATATAAAATAATATAATAAATAAATACATACTAAGATGATAGATATAATGATGGATGACGATAAGTTAAAACAGAAACCATTCATGAAGATGATAACACTTGGAGAAAGTGGTTATGGACAGATTTTTTGAACGAAAACTTGCTAGAGGCTTGCCTGATATCTTCAGACAGAGAATTCCAGAGCCTTATGGCCTGGAGACGGAAGGAGTCGGAGAGAAAACCAGTTCGGTGAAGAGGGGTGGAAAGGACAGACTTATTAGAAGAACGGAGCTGACGTGAGTGCGTTGAACTGAGAAGAGTGAACTGTGACTTGAGATAAGATGGGGAATTTGGATCATTCAGGATCGAGAAAAGAGTACATAAGATTCTGACTTTGCGTCGAAGTGGGAGAGGCAGCCATTGTAGCTGAGATCGGTAAGCGGAGATGTGGTCGTATTTGCGCAAACAGAAAATGAAACGAATGGCGTTGTTGATCAGTCGATCTAGCTTTGTAAGGAGATCTTGATTCAAGTCACGGTAACACACATCAGCATAGTCGATGATTGGGAGTACAAGTGATTGGATCAAGGTAATTTTTGTTTTAACTGGAAGGAAATTCTTGAGCCTCCAGAGGGAGCGCAGTGTGGCGGTTACCTTCCGACTGACCTCTGCAACTTGGGTGTTCCAGCTGAGCGTAGTGTCCATATGTAAGCCAAGGTTTTTGACACTTGTGCAGTAAGGGATGTCAACGCCATTAAAGTTAACTGGTGATACACAATCAAGATGACATATTTGACGTTGACTACCGATAACTATAGCTTGGCACTTGTTCGGATTAACAGCCACACCATAACGCTTAGACCACTCGGAGATATATCTAAGGTCAGCGTTAATACTGTCCACAGCCATGTTGATATCCCCGCAGTGGCACTGTCGATATAGTTGCAAATCGTCCGCATATAAATGGTAAGAAGAGCCAATACCAAGGGTGATAGAATTTATAAATAAAGAGAACAGTAAGGGAGAGAGTAAACCACCCTGCGGAACGCCAGTGAGCAGGTCACGCAAGTGGGAAACTGATTTATCGGTACGAACCGCTTGTTGGCGACCACGAAGATAGGAAGCAAACCAGTTTATGACAGTAGGTGTCATATTGAGATGTGCTAAGACAGAGAGAAGAACATCATGGTCCACGGTATTAAAAGCGTTGGAAAAGTCGATCAATACAAGCAAAGTCACTTCACCGTGTTCCATGCCCGTTCTAATATCCTCAGTCACTTTGAGTAGTGCAGTGCTGGTACTGTGGCCAGGACGGAAGCCGGATTGGAACTGACTCAAGATATTATTGTCAAAGATAAACTTAGAGACTTGCGAGTGTACGGCAGCCTCCAAAGTTTTGGAGAGGAAGGGTAGTATAGAGATGGGTCGGAAGTTATTAAGAGTAGTGGGGTTCGAAATTTTAGGGAGAGGGATGACAAAAGCTTTACTCCATAAAGTAGGGAAAGTACCAGTGCTTAAGGAGAAGTTGATGATGTGAGTTACTAAAGGGAGAATGAAGTCAAGTAGGATAGATATCATGTAACGGCCTATGCCATCGAATCCAACCGCTTGTGATTTAATGGACAGTATGATTTTTTTGACCATATCTACTGACACCGCGGAAAATGAGAAGGACGTGGGGATGCAGGAGGGCATGGAAGATACCTCGGCGATGGTTTGAGTTTTGACATCAGGGTCCAAGGGTGATGCAGAAGAGAAATGGATATTTAGGTCATCGGGTGAAAAAATTGAATGAGAGAGCTTAATTTCAGCTTTGCCTATGCCAAGATTTTTGAGGAATTTCCACACATCAGCCGAAGAAGAGTTGAGAATATTATCATGTATGTAATGTCGCTTGGCTGATCTCACCATCTGGTTGCACCGGTTTCTAGCAGCCTTAAAGCCACTCCAATTACTATCACTACGGTCCCTTCTAAATCTTCGGAAAGCACGGTCGCGGCGGTTCATTGCCATTCGCACCCCTTCGGTGATCCAGGGCGCTGGTGGGCGTTTCAGTTTGACCGGACGAAGCGGCGCGTGCACATCGAAGAGGGACAACAGGAGCGTATTGAATAGCGACACCTTAGTGTCGATAGTCGTCGCTGTCAAAACAGGTTGCCAGTTGAGCGAAGCCGCATCCCTTTTGATGGCCTCCGCGTCCACCCGGGCCAAGTTGCGCATTTGCACTGTGGTAGGTTTCTGTTTTAAGGTATGAAGCTTATAAGTTGCATAAATCAGGTCGTGGCGTGAGAATCCGGGCGCAGCGAGCTGACCATGAGAGATCACGCTATCCGGAGCAGATGTAATGATGAGGTCCAGCCACGTATCGGGAGAGTCCACATTGTGGTGAGTAGGTTGAAGAGGAAGAATGGAAAAATTTATGGAAGACACCATAGCAAGAAATTTTGTGGAGGCCAGTGACTTAACCAACAGATTGGTATTAAAATCCCCCATGATTATATGGTGTGGGTATTCTGTGCTAATGGGTTCGAGGGCGGACTCAAGCTTTGAAAGGTAGTCAACGCCAGGTGGGCAGTAAACCACCCCCAGAGCAGCTATGACTCCCCTGACATTTATTTCCAGGAAAATAAATTCAGCGGAACCACTGTACAGAGAAGGTGACATTTCTAGAACCCTGTACGGTATATCACTTCGCAGGTAGATGGCAACACCACCACCACCCTTGCCAGTGCGATCATTCCTAATTAGCACGAATCCTGGCAGGGCATAGGATGTTGAGGCCAAGCAAGGCTTCAGCCAACTTTCAGATACAAGTATGGCATGAAGGTTTTCACCAGAGAAAGTCTCATAAAGGTCCGTATAGTGTGCAGGGATACTTTGCGCATTAATGTGACACGTATTTAGAAATTTCTTTGTTTTAGAAAAGTTTTCGTTCAAAATATCCTTCAAGGTAGAAGTGGAAACATCATGGAAAGAACAGTCGTCATTGGTTGAAAATGATTCATGAGCGGAAAAAAATGATTCATCATCCATATGAAAAAATATAAAATAATAATTAGCTAAATATATAAAATAAAAATAATATAAATAATAATACAAAAAAAGTGAATATTTTCTGCACTGACCTGCCGGTTTACATAAGAACATTTATATTACACTTCAAGGGAAATACAGCAAAGAGAGAACAAAAAGGAAATAGGAAAAAGAAAATAATTAAACAAAGCCCTCCAAAAATTATGCCTTATCTATTCAACTTTCTTAATATTTTTTCCAACATTCGTGTTTTAATCAGATTTATCAAAATATTCACTACACTGAAGGGAATCTTCAGAATCAGCTGCAACTGGCCTGGAAGGTCCAGCCTGATCCTCCAGGCCTGCCTGTAAGGTCAGGACCAGTTTCAACCACTCATTTGGCTCACTTTTAGCTAGGTCCACGGACCAAGTTGCTGAATTTAATTTTTTAAATAATAATAATAATAATAATAATAATAATAATAAATAGTTTATTTCCAAACCATAACACTAATACAGCTTAAAATCTTAATCACGTTAATTAACAACTTCGTGTTTAAGCAAATTTGTTGTTCCCCTGACCTTCAAAATAGGAAAAACCTGAGCTTTGAAGGGTCAGTGGTTCGGCTCGCGATATGGGTATAAGAATTCTTACAATTTTCTAAGTTTAAACATTACTGTGAAAAGATATGTGAATTTAACAAAAGAAATATAAAGTAGATAATAAGACGACAGAGAACTGTGAGTGTTGCTTGTTGTATAAGCGTGTGTGTGTGTGTGTAAGTGTATGTGTAGGTATGTGTAAGTGTAATGTATATAAGTGTAAGTGTATGTGTGTGTTGTTGTCTAGGACAACAAATCTTCAGTGTCAGTGTATTATTATAATATTTTCTTCTTTTTTAAACTGGTTGCCGCAGTTTCCAGAGCTAAAAAGGTGAACCTTCAATATTTTTGTTAATAAATTAAACACGAAATCAACACAAATCTACTCTAGAATCTTAAAGTGAGTCCATTTGCCGGAGGAATAAATAATTGAAAATTCAGTCTGGCGACTTGGTCCGTGGACCAATCTAAAAGGGGGCCAAGTCACTGGAAGACTTGAAATTAGTCTTCAGTCATTTTTTACATTAATAAGTTTTTAAAAAATGCATACAGGTCGAATTTAAATGCACTTTTGTTACTGTGTGCAACAAGGGCGTAGCGCCACTTGTGACATAAATTATTCTCACGCCATCAGGGAGCGGCTGATCGAAACGAGTTTTTGGGATGTTTAACTAGATGGTACAGTGCATGTTTTGATATAATAACATCAAAACGGACTTTCGGTACCAAACGCCCTTGTTGCTCCCAATGCTTCAATTGTAATTTTTAGACCACATAATTTCATAAAATCATTTTGGTTTGTAATTTTAATTTGATAAAGTAATAATACCGAAATATCTACTAACGTTATTAGGTCTAAGGATAGGTAATTTGTTCAGTTTGCTTGCACAATCTTTATTTACTTACCCCCTTAGTAGTTAATAAATAAAAATTACACGCCCGTTTTGAAAACCGTGTCCAACAAGCGTGTAACTTAATAACTATTGTGCTTGCGCGATCTTTCTTATTTAGATACCCTTGTAACACGGTGGTACTGATTTTAAATCTAGTCCTGCAAAAATATTTCTTTCGACTGAATTTCTTATAATATCCTCAAGGAAACCCAATGCTATCAAATGTGACGGTGGACATGATATCTCTAGGGTCTTCACATGCAAATCCCGAGAAAGGGTTCCGCACCAAACTATGTTAATTTCACGGACACTAGCTAAAATAGTTGCTTAGATATTTGAATAAACAAAATGATCACGAGCTCAAACTACACAGAGTTTGTACCATTCAAAATCACATCTGAATACTCAACTATCACCATGAGGTAGGTACATGTCTTTTTTGCAATATAGTTAGTACCTATTACCACTTCAGCTTGCTAATCCGTCGGGCTATGTCAGCGACTTTAGTTCGTTTACGGATCTCCTCATTTCAGATTCGATCTCGTAAAGAAACACCGAGCATAGTCCTTGGCGCTGGACGCAGCCCGCTACCAACCGGGCAACATGGTAAGCATTGGGGGAGGCCTCAGATCATAGATTCTATGATCTGAGGGGGTGGCCTATGTTCAGCAGTGGACATTCTATGGCTGAGATGATGATGATGATTACCTATTGAAAAACTACATAAGCTGCCAGTGTTTAGGTTGATGTAACGTCGTCCGTAAAATTGTTGTTATTAGGATTTCTAATGAAACGAAATGAATAAAAACAGACGAGAAATGACTACCTTAGTCAACTCGGCCAGTTTACCCAATGCTTCCATAGCTCAGAAGTGAAAGCAGTTGCCCAAAAACCGAGAACCTGTGTTCAACTCCCACCAGAGGCTTCTAATAATCAAATTATAAAATTAACTAGCGGCCGCCCAAGACTTCGTACGCGTGGATGCCGTTTTACCCCCTTCATCTATCTTACGCGGTTTAGATTTTTTCATACAAATGTTTTTACCCGCTAACTCCCGTTCCCGTGGGAATTTTGCAATATCCTGTTGTAACTAAGCTTTAAGTGTACTAACGTATCTGCTTGCCAAAGGACATCATCCACGTTTCATATATTTTTGGTCCAAAATCAAAAGTGCCGGCCAACAAAAAAAAGTGCTGTATTCTGACAGAATACGTCCGCCTTAGCATTTGTTACTATGGCACCAAAGCTGTAGCACCACTGTGTGTCGAGTATTTGAGATCTAAAATTCATCGACGATTCATACATTTTTTGTTCAAAATCAAAAATGTCGGCCAATAAAAATAAAAGTGCTGTATTCTGACAGAATACGTCCGCCTTAGTATTTGTTACTATGACACCAAAGCTGTAGCACCACTATGCGTCGAGTATTTGAGATCTAAAATTCATCGACGATTCATACATTTTTTGTTCAAAATCAAAAATGTCGGCCAAAAAAAAAAAAGTGCTGTATTCTGACAGAATACGTCCGCCTTAGCATTTTTTACTATGACACCAAAGCTGTAGCACCACTGTGCATCGTAGTATTTGAGATCAAAGTCAGTCGTTTCATATATTTTTAGAGCTCAAATACTACGATGCACAGTGGTGCTACAGCTTTGGTGCCATAGTAATAAATGCTAAGGCGGACGTATTCTATCAGAATACAGCACTTTTATTTTTTGGCCGGCACTTTTGATTTTGGACCAAAATGGATGATGTCCTTTCAAGCGTCTAACTTAAGCGGTTTAGATTTTTCATACAAAAGGATTTTCCCGCTAATTCCCGTTCCCGTGAGAATTTCGGGAATTCTTTGCTTAGTGCACCTCTATACATAGCTGGGCATTAACTCGTTAATCCGTTAATCGTTAATTAACGAAGTTAACATTTCTATTAACGGATTAACTTTTAAGTTAACTTTAAAAAATGTTAACGGACTCGTTAACTTCCGTTAAATTATCCTATTAAGTCCGTTAATCCGTTAATCCAGTACCTACTATTTACCAAAAGCACGCTGAAAAACGCTAGAAAAACGCGTTCTGACAAGTACTTTCGGGCTTCCAGAACCCAAAACAACAGTTTTTGTAACCAGATCACTAACGACACTTAGTCTTGTTAGTAGGGTATGTGTGGGACAACTCTTGCAACTGAATTTAAGACCAGTTTTCCTCAACCGATTGAGCTGTAATTTGGTATACTTATGTAAGTACGATGACAATGCAATGTTATGGTACCATTGAGCTGGTCTGATGATGGAGTCATGAGGTGGCCATAGGAACTCCTAAATGAAACGGCGGCATCGCATCGAATTTGGGTTCGTTGGATTTGTCTTTTCGAGCACTTTAGTACTAGATGATGTCCAGGGTCCTGATGATGGAGTTAGGAGGTGGTCATAGGAATTCCTATACGAAACGGTGGAAACTTATCGAGTTTGAATTTGCTAGATTTGTCTTTTCGAGCACTTTGGTCAATTTAGCACCAAATTGTAGGGCAGGTGACCCGGTTTTGGCCATTTTAAGAATTTTTTAGACTTTGAGGCTATATCATTTTACAGTTTTTGTTATCACGGACTTATTTCTTGTAAAAAGTGATTAAATATATTTAGATCTAGCCTAAGGATACATTTTTTTTCATAATGATTCAATGGAAAAATAATCCTGTAGAAAAGAAAAAGAAATGGGAATTTGTGCCATTTTTGGCCAGCTTTACCCCATTTCTGGCCACAGTCATGTGCCAGTTCTGGCCATCAAAATTCATCAAAAAAAAACAAAAACTACTCGACGGATTTTAACGAAACTTGGTACAATTATTTTTAATACTCCTGGGCAGGTTTTAGTATACTTAGGAATTCCCACGGGAACAGGAATTAGCGGGAAAATCCTTTTGTATGAAAAATCTAAACTGCTTAAGTTAGACGCTTGAAATTTGGCATGTAGGTACCTTAGTAAACTTAAAGCTTAGTTACAACAAGGAATTCCCGAAATTCCCACGGGAACGGGAATTAGCGGGAAAATCCTTTTGTATGAAAAATCTAAACTGCTTAAGTTAGACGCTTGAAATTTGGTATGTAGGTACCTTAGTAAACTTGAAGCTTAGTTACAACAAGGAATTCCCGAAATTCCCACGGGAACGGGAATTTTTGGGAAAATCCTTTTGTATGAAAAATCTAAACTGCTTATGTTAGACGCTTGAAATTTGGTATGTAAGTACCTTAGTAAACTTAGAGCTTAGTTACAAGGAATTCCCGAAATTCCCACGGGAACGGGAATTAGCGGGAAAATCCTTTTGTATGAAAAATCTAAACCGCTTAAGTTAGACGCTTGAAATTTTGCATGCAGGTACCTTAGTAAACTTAAAACTTAGTTACAACAGGATATTGCAAAATTCCCACGGGAACGGGAGTTAGCGAGAAAAAACATTTGTACGAAAAAATCTAAACCGCGTAAGATAGATGAAGGGGGTAAAACGGGATCCACGCGTACGAAGTCGTAGGCGGCCGCTAGTATGAAATATAATATCTCAGCTTGAATTGAAATCAACATTAACCCTTAAGTAACACCGTGGGGTAATTTTTTACCCCAGGCGCATAAAAATTGACATGTCTTTTTTTCTACCTAAGCTAGTGCAATGTCGTTTTGTTTATTCTCAATGCAGTGTGTGCGCTTTAAGCTCGTAGTCGCGGGATGTGAAAAAAATCATCTGTTTGGCTTGTACAAGTAGGTGGGGTGGAAAATTACCCCAGGGTGTTAGTCACGCATGCTTTAATTTATCATCACCTAACATCTTATTTAATAGGTTTTTTACAATATTTAAACAAAATGAGTAAAAATGTATATGACGATTAAGTAGCACGTTGTCTCGAGAATGCAGAGAAATAAATAGAGCTAGATTTGCATGATACTTTTCGAACTTTGAAGACATCCCCTCAGAACACAGCGTTCATAAATTCGTCACAGAAATAGAGCCCAAAAGTGATAATTATGTAATAATTCAGCGTGTCTGATGTGTTTTGAAAAAAATAATTAGGAATTGAAATAAATAAAAAAAAATATTTTCATAATTCTATAAAAAAAAATATATTTTGCTTTATTATAAAGCCAGAAATTTTCGTTTTATTTCATTTTGTGTTTAAAATATTATGTATAAAACATCTATTCAATGTCCGATTAGTGTAAGTTTTTGGTTCCCACAATAACTTTCCAAGATTTTTCTAGAAGACCATTGTGGAGACTATTAGTTGCCAATGAAAAAATCTTTGTATTTTGTTATGATTGATTTAAGATGTTTCTTTACGCTTGATAGACATTCTTTTAAAACAATAGTATAATTTAGTGAGTCCATTAATACACTGTAAATCACAAATTAAATTGATTTTAAATATTTACTTAAAATTTTTCAATTTCCGTTTGGGGTAATTTTTTTACCCCAGAGTGTTCTAAGTGTAACCAAAAATAAGGATGTTACTTAAGGGTTAACCTATAGTATAAGTTTATGCGGTTAGTACTGGAACAATTTTCTTTTCACAACACCGATTTTTTTAGTATTTGGTGTCGATGGAGGCATTATAATCGTAACTCTGAAAATGAATCGATTACTTATATCAAAATAGCTAAGTAATTAAATTGAAAAATCACGATAAAAACTAAATGGCCAAAAGTGGGGTTCTTCGTGCACCACTTTTGGCCATTCATGTGGCCAAAGATGGGAAAATTCATTTATTCTGGCTCCATTAGTGGCCACCTCTCATAAACCCCTTAATAAACAAATAGCGATAAAATATCATTAGTACCACTTAGACAGTGTATTCTTTATTAAGGATTAACATAAACATTTAAAAAAATAAGAAGGATTTAGAAAATAATGATTTTTTACTCACCCGCTCGCCTTAGCCTTTTTGCTAAGACTTAAAACAATTAACGCTTCTCAAAAAATAATGACTTGTTGGATTGAAGTGAAGCTTGACACATCAAAGCTGTTAACGCTATCAGTGTTGCTAATATTAGATACTAGCGGCCGCCCGCGACTTCGTACGCGTGGATCCCGTTTTACCCCCTTCATCTATCTTACGCGGTTTAGATTTTTTCATACAAATGTTTTTTCCCGCTAACTCCCGTTCCCGTTGGAATTTCGCAATATCCTGTTGTAACTAAGCTTTAAGTTTACTAAGGTACCTGCATGCCAAATTTCAAGCGTCTAACTTAAGCGGTTTAGATTTTCATACAAAAGGATTTTCCCGGTAATTCCTGTTCCTGTGGGAATTTCGGGAATTCCTTTCTTAGTGCACCTCTACGGTACCTAAGCTACGTCCCTTATAAATTTCAAGTGCCTACGTTTAGCCGTTTAGGCTGTGCGTGGGTATGTCAGTGAGTCAGCCATACAAAAGGAATTTCCCGCTAATTCCAGTTCCCGTAGGAATTTTGCAATATCCTGTTGCAACTAAGCTTTAAGTTTACTAAGGTACCTGCATGCCAAATTTTAAGCGTCTAACTTACGCGGTTTAGATTTTTTCATACAAATGTTGTTTCCCGCTAACTCCCATTCCCGTGAAAATTTTGCAATATCCTGTTGTAACTAAGCTTTAAATTTACTAAGGTATCTGCTTGCCAAATTTCAAGCGTCTAACTTAAGCGGTTTAGATTTTTCATACAAAAGGATTTTCCCGCTAATGCCCGTTCCCGTGGGAATTCCTAAGTATCCTATAACCTGCCCAGGAGTATGAAGAATAATTGCACCAAGTTTCGTTAAAATCTGTCGAGTAGTTTTTGTTTCTATAAGGAACATACAGACAGACAGACAGACAGACAGACAGACAGACAGACAGACAGACAGACAAAAATTTTACTGATTGCATTTTTGACATCAGTATCGATCACTTATCACCCCCTGATAGTTATTTTGAAAATATATTTCATGTACAGAATTGACCTCTCTACAGATTTATTATAAGTATAGATTTTTATTCCCGTAAACCATAGAGTAATATATTAGTCTTTGCCTTAGTTATAACGATTTGAAGTTCTAAATGGCCACAAAGGGGTCGGTGGCCACAACCGGGTCACTTGCCCTAATTGAACCAAGGCTCTAAGATTGAGATACTACTAAAAAGTGTAAAATAAAATTATAATAATTAAAAAACTTTTTTAAAAACAAGCTTTTATTCTGAAATGCAGTTGTACTAAAACGAAAAAAATAATTGTACTAATGCAAGGTTCAAATAATTTCGAAAGCTTGTAGCGCAAACAAAAAAACCGGCCAAGTGCGTGTCGAACTCACGCACAAAGGGTTCCGTACCATTGATTTATGAAATTATTATTTTTTTAATTTAAGTTATTTGTATTAAATCGATTTACGAGGTATTAAAAAAACTACTTACTAGATCTCGTTCAAAACAATTTTCGTTGGTAGGTAGTTTTTATAGTAATGTACATCATAATAATATGTTTTTTTAGATTTTTCATTTTCTTATTTTAGAAGTTAGAGGGGGGGGGGGGGTGTACCAACTTTTTTCCACTTTGGAAGCGTCTGTCACGCAAACTATTCGGTTTAGAAAAAAAAAATTTAGAAACCTCGAGTATAGCTCTTATAGTTTCGGAAAAAAATGGCTGTGACATACGGACGGACAGACGGACAAACAGACATGACGAATCTATAAGGGTTCCGTTTTTTGCCATTTGGCTACGGAACCCTAAAAAAGAGGAATAAATTCCATGCGCGATACAAGCTTTTGAAATTATTTGACCCTTGCATACAGTTATTTTTTTCGTTTTATTATCATGTGTTAACGGATTAACGATTAACGTTAACTTGCGTTAAATCTTGTGAAATGTAACGTTTTAACGTTTAACGAAGTTAATTTTTTTATTAACGGTTTAACGATTAACGAAGTTAACTATTTGATTAACGGTGCCCAGCTATGCCTCTAATTTGATTAACGGTGCCCAGCTATGCCTCTATAGTACCTAAGCTACGTCCTTTCCAAATTTCAAGTGCCTACGTTTAGCCGTTTAAGCTGTGCGTTGATTAGTGTTGTGTGAACTTGTGTGGATAGGTATTGGTAGCATTCCAACCTTTACTAGTACTATTGGTAATAATTTAAGGGAAACCTGTTATTGGCCATATTGTATGTTAAATTTATGTATGGTAAAATTGTATAAATACGCTGTTGGTTTTCTCAATAAAAAAAAATAAAAAAAAAATAAAAAAAAATGATATGTCTGTCAGTCAGTTTCTCCTTTTAACCAAACAGTATATTTGAACTGCTTTAAATTATAAGATTCTCAAGAACATAGCTTACCTACATCTAGCTACATATTTCATTTCAATTCCATCATCCCAACTCACAGGCTCGTGATCTGTGTCTCTCGACCCTTGAGGGCCCACTTAGAGGCGATTAAGTAAATCCGTACCGTAAATGATACAAAGGGTGAGGAAATGGTTTATATTGGTTTGTATTGTTTATGCCAGTTTGTAAACCTACCCACCATTCACATTGCTTACGAAATTGGAAGGCGGTGTTTTTTTATTGTGTTTTTATCCAATGTTCATTTGTTTCATTCAATAAAAATACGGCCTTAATATTCTTGTTTTTTTGGTTTATTTGAGGGTATTTTCAGTAGTTATGTACGTTTTTTAACGTAAATCAAAATTAGGTACACAAAAATACTAAAACATAGTTAATACATTTTATTACCATTTAATATTTATTTCGTTTGTTTTATTTACACAATATTATAAAATAAATAAGTACATCATGTACTTAATTCACTAAACGTAATTTATTTGTTACAAAAATATATTTCAGGCGCTATTTACACGAATACCGTGAAATATGGCTGATAGCATGTATATAACTACGCTTTTTCATAGAATACTTGAGAATATATCCCAAGTTTTGTCTTATTTCTAAGCTAGGTAAAAATACATTGTTAAAGTAACTATTTAGTAATGTATCACCTTTCGACGAGTTTAGCATTGACCAGTAACTAAAACTATATTAACATGCCTACTTTTATTGTATTTTCATATTCACTCAAAATGAGAATCATCGTCTATTAAAATCTTATAAATTATAATTCACATAAGCACGTTTTCACCATGAATCCCTAAATTTTAAGTGATCCGTATGAAAACAAAATTCATAGTAATTGTTACCATAGGGGTCACTTAAAAATTAGGGATTGATGGTGAAAACGGTCATTAACCTCTTTTGACTCGATCACACTTTTAAGTGCTAAAGTGCCAAAACAATTCCTTAAAATCGAAGACTAGCTTAGATCTGGATTAAAACTAGTTTTAACTCAGAATTAAGCTAAATATCAGCTCGAGATTGCAAAAAGAACTAATAAAAATAAATATTCGAAATTATCTAATACTGGCAAACATCACGATATGATAATATAGGGTGTAAATGTTTATAACATTTTAGTCACTTATAAAAACAATATCGAATATAAAAATTGAGACACACTTTAATATCTAAAACTCGATTCTAAATAGCTAACTGTGATTCGTTGAACATGTAAATTCAATAAATATAAGTACTTACATAGCAAATCACAGGCTTGAATATATTCTTGAGAAAGTGCTTATAATGTATTAAATTATTTTAATTATAAAAAAATCTTTTGATTCAACTCGCATCACACTCGCTTTAAATTCTCAGTCAACAACAAATCAAACTATTTAAATATCTAATTAATTCTACATCTAACACTTTTTAATACAAATCAAAGAGATATCTATGAAATACCTATCCAGGGTGAAGACAACAAACATCAAAACTATACTAAATTATAGGAGTGTTAATATGAAACCATAGGTAACATATTTTTCCCCAGGAAAATTTATTCAAATGCATAAAAACGTAAAATCAAATATAATTTTTAGAAAATTTAAGACACCCTGTATTATCAAGCAGCATTATCGTTATGAAAAATATTGTTTCAAGACTTAAAATTCACTTATGTTTTGACGTAATTTAATTACAAGATTTGTACAAAGATTAACATTTTTATTATTAAAAAAATAGTATTTATTATAATAATATAAGACTATTATCACAAGGCTACTTATAATAATATTTTACTCATTTTCACACTTATTTCTAAAGTATTTTCAGAAATAGACCAAAATTAATCTGAATTTAAGAATAACATGAAAAACATTTTTCTTTTACAATAACTTAAATGTTTTTTTAGTTATTGCTACATATTTATAATTAACTAAACTCTTTGAATACCTACTTTAATACCTAGGTACTTGTCTTTTAAGCTTTTCATTCTTGTCATCATTCAAAAACCTATAAAATAATAATATTTAAAAATAATGAAGAGGCAAGTGCCTATTGTTTTATCAGGCACTAATCAACTGTTTATTTTTATGATCTGTCAAAATGACATTGACATAAATCTACTATTTTGTGACGTCATGTGTACTGGTAAATGTTTTTTAACTTTTTTGAAATAAATATTAATGTTCTTGCTAAAATCACTTTGCTTTGATAATAATTTTATGCTAAATTACTAAGTTAAAAATCGCTATAAAATCTTTAACTTCCAGAGTAATTTCAAACTAACTTATCCACCATTTTATTATATTGAGCAAAGTTTTAGAATTTTTTATGTTTATATCACATTGAAAATAATTTACAAAACATACATAGAAGCCTTTTTTAACCGACTTCAGAAAAGGAGGAGGTTATAATTATGTTCGGCTGTATGTATGTTTTTTTTGTATACCAACATTATGGCATATTTCAATAAATTCCTTTTAAGGAATAAGTTAAGTTATAAGTTTTAACGTTACGCAAGTGGACGTCACATTTCATACTAACTATTCAACAGTAAAACTAAAAACTAACAAACTACAATCTAGTCCTTTCTGGAAACGGCGACGGCGACCGCCTCGTCTCATACACATCGAAAAGTCTACTTGCATTAGTCGAAAACACCGTCGGCTTAACTTCTTCAGCTATCGTCTCATCGGTTTTTTCCGATGTTTCCTTCTCTTCTGGAATCTTCTCTACTTTCTCACTAGTATTAGTAAATTTCCTGGAAGGAAAAGAAAAATCATTTATGTTGGTTCCAACTTGAAAAAACACACAGTGTAAGTAAAAGGTAGTTAGAACCAAAAATGGCCACCGCTCAGCATGTGTCATGCTCTGGAGTAGTAAAACTAAGAACGTGACGCTGTTATTCTGCGGAAACCATTTTTGGAGAGAGCAGGAATACACGCCTAGAATTAACAAAAATACAAACAAAAGAGAAAACAAAATAAAAATACAACAATAAAAGAAATATAACAACGACACTCAATATCAAAATAAATCGCACCTTCCGCGACGCAAAATTTAAAAATTTTCTTCTGACACATTCATGGTGCCCCAACAATATTGGTGTTATTTAAAAGCCCAATAAATAAACTAAAAGAAAAACACATTTAATTTCTTAATAAACGACTAACATATTTTATACCTACCATAAATTTTAATGTGACTTGAAAAAAGACCTCACTTGGGGCTTACCTCTGGGATCAATTAGACCAATTTTTATGGTTATAAAACCAAATAATGATCTCACGTGTCCTCTTTAACCGATGGATAGCGATTAATCCCAACTTAACAGTTTTATAGCCATAAAAGTTGGCTCAAGCGTAACTACCTATTTTTTTGAAGAAGTAGACACTTCTTCTGGATCCTTTTAAAGACACATTTTTGGGGTATATGTATAATGAAATGAAGTTTAGAACTAGGCTTTTAAATGGTGCCATTATTGGTGGGAATTGGAGATGCATACGTTTGAAAGTGCTTGTCGCGGGAGGGTCGATTTATTTGATGTCGAGTGTAATTAATGCCCAACATTAACCGTCCCAGCCATTAACTGTCAGGAGGCAACATCACTACCTTATTACCAGCCATTACTTGATTACCTGGGTTTCCCTGGAAGTTTCCTGGCTAATCTGGCAACCATAGGGTGGAGGAGTCGCTCGTCGTACGCGTCATCATCGCTGGCGGTGATGACGCCGATAATGACGCCGATGACGACGCACGTGACCGTGCCGATGACGGCGTACCACATGTAGGAGACGGAGTACATGGCGTGGAGGCTGCTGTTGCTGGAAATGTTAAATTGTTGCTGTTGAGATTGAGACTGGAGATGCAAGAGAAGTAAAGGATTTTCGAGCTAAATCCCTTGGAATAGAAGTAATAGCACAGAATAATAATAAGTACTACGTACAGAATTTTTTCTTCGCGAAGGTATTTAAAAAAATGTATGCTCAATGTCATTAACAATATGGTGTAATTTAGCCTGTATCAAGAGTCAAGCACCATTTTGTTGACAAACGTCAGTGATCGGCACTGCGCCGAAGCTATAGGGCTGACTTCGGTAAAATGATGTGACGTGAGGTGCCAAACTGCGGAAAATGGCGGAGGAAATACATGATTTAGCATGAATTATCATGAATAATATTAACTACTTATTTACCTCTCAGCGTCTTGAGGCAACTTAAAAAAGTACATTCTGTGTTTTTATTAATATTTAGGCAGTTAAATACTGCACAGTATTTAGTGCACCATTTTCTTTATTTTCTTCCATCATACACAAGAATACGCTTGCGTGAGTCAATGTTCGCTCGTATGTGAGGCCTTGTCGAATAGTATCCTGTAGGTGGGCCATCGTGCGTGTTTTGTTTTCGATGTAAACTCGCGGAGATGAACAGGCCTGTCATAACTAACAAATTCTATTTTCCATAAATAAATTAAGATAACTCATAGAAGTGATAGTCTTAACGGCAGAAAAAATCATAGGCCTCTTGCTCAATCTAGTAAAGGCCGTGGAAAGTATCTGAATGCAGACAACGGAGAGTCTGTCTTTGTGGAAACCCTTGGTCCAGCAGTTGATGACACTTTGATCAAACGAATAGTGTCCTGCGTTGTCCACGTCCAGGCTGCACGTTGAAACTGGTACCTGTGATGATGATGATGATGATATTAATAAAGGTGGTGAAGGTAACGACGATAATGATGGTGATGGTGGTAAGGATGTTAACAATGATGACGAGAAATGAACTCACATCATAGACTCAGTGTGGACGTGGGAGCGGCTGGTGTTCAAAGCCCGGAGTAGCGGCGCGATGTGCATGAGTGTTTCATTCACGCTAACTAAAGCCCGGTCCGTGAACACGTAGAATTTTGTCCAATGACCCCAAGCTACCCATCCTTATCGCTCGCGCGTAATTATATTGCTATCGCGCTCGCACACTCACTGCGGCCGCCCGTCGTACAGTCGCGACAGCAATATAATTACGCGCGAGCGATAAGGATGGGTAGCTTGGGGTCATTGGACAAAATTCTATGTGCTCGCAGACCAGACTATAGCAGTGCTGTTTGGAGTTGGTAATCGTGATAAAAACGAAGATGATGATGGTGTGGTTGATGAAGACGATGTGGATGACAATGATGATGTTGTTGACGATGATGATAAAGTAAACTCACATCATAGACTCCGTGTGGACGTGGGAGCGGCTGGTGTTCAAAGCCTGCAGTAGAGGCGCGATGTGCATGAGCGTTTCATTGACTCCAACGGGCAGTGGCTTCACGTTGAAAACGCTTGCTGTGCTGTTTGGACAGCTCTGGAATTATAAAATTAATACAATTTCCATTTGCTTCATATTATCACTCGCATTAACGAATAGAGATGGTCTTTTAACCAAACATTTGTAGCAACAGAGTTTTTTTAAACAATTCCAAAAACTATGAATTCTTGACTTGAACTTTTACAAGTAAAAAACTCTTGCTAAGAAGCTCCACAAAGCACGATCTTTCATTTTCTTTTTCCATTGACCAACAAGTTTTTTTTTAATTTGTAGGTTTACCAAACAAAAATGGATCTTATTAAGTTGATCATCATAATATATATGACAGTCTGTTCACATCTGGATGCTGGACGTAAGCCTTTCGAGAAGAGCCAAAAAACTAAAGGGATACCCTACACATTACATAGCAGTTTAAATAAGGGTTTTTGTTTTTATCCACATCGAGGAAGCTCTTGGCCTGTATCTCACCTGATGGTAAGTGACGATCAGACCGAAGGTGGAAGCGAGCTTCACCCGGAATCCTCAACCACGGAGGAACTGGCTATCTTACCTCTAACTGCCGGAACACAACAATGCTGTTAACATTGCTGTTATGGCGACAGACTTAGGTAAGATGGTGGTAGCTAGCCAGGCGGACTTAGAACAAGCCCTACCACCAACCAAACCGAACAGAAAAATCTGCCCCCACTGGGAATCGAACCCGAGACCTCTGCGTCTGAAGCAGGTGGTCTTACCACTAGACCACTGAGGGTGACCATTAGGGTGGAGCGTCATTGTATGGTTAAAAAAAAAAGTTACGTAAACGAACTTGAATACCTGCTAAAAGTTGCATGAGAGCAAGATAATAATAAGGATATTTTTATTTTATTTTTAAAATGTATTTTTTAGCCCTCTACCGTCGTTTTAATTTAATTATTTTCTATTGTATGGCAATTTTCTAAAATCTTTGTATTATTAAACAGAACAATGAAAATAGAATTAATTTAAAGGTGTTTTGTAAATAGAAAATAAATTTTATGAATAAAAAAGTTTAATTCGAAAAATCACTATTAGACATAATTGAAAAAATATATGAAAAAATCACAAAATTTTGATTTTTTTAAAATTTTTATTTAGAACATTGCAATTCTATTGGTTTTGAAAGATGTCATAATATTGCTCATTCAATTGTTTCTAAATCTATTTTTTGCTTTAGAAACATTCACTATTTTAAAATTAATTCATATCAATGAAAGGTTAAATTCGGATTTTTGAATGCTCTAATACTCCAGGTACTTTGTTGTCTTTTCTTGCTGCCATTATTTGTCTCAAGCTCTCTGATATACATAATTGTTTTTCATAGTACATCAAAGCTAACAAAAGATGCTTAGGGTGTGCAAAAAACGTGACTCTTTGAATAGCTTGTTTAATAATTTTCTTAACATGTGATTCCAAAGACTTTAATAATGTAATCAATTTCAGTCTTGCTTTGCTTGATCTGATCTAAATCTCCTGTTGATATTTTTCTATAACGTTTCTGATCTAGTGAAAACGCTCTTACTAATAATGTTACTTCTCATCTTTTGGACAATTACAAGTGCTCAAATTACTAGATTTGTAAGAAAACTATCGAATAGTTCTTGTATGCATTTTTTCCATTGCTGTAGTTTAGCGTTGAAGTTATCTGATTGTTTTGGTTATGGAAAGTGAATGAAATGTGAATACTTAATAGAACAACACTTTAACAATTGTTTTATTCGTTGTATCGTAACAACAGGCTAAGAAGTTTTCCTCTTAGTTTCGACTCAATTTGAGAAATACAACGGGCTGTTTACCTTTTTTTTTTTATTTCCGATTAGCGACCCCGCCCCTGCTTTGCATAGGTATAATGTAATGTATTATACTTAAAAACCTTCCTTTTGAATCACTCTATTAAGGTACAAAACAAATAAGGAGATCCTAAAATAGGTCACTACGAGTGCTTAATTTCGATTTTATTTTGACTTTGGTACAATAAAATTAGACAACGCAATTACGAACTATCTACTTGATTAATATCAGTTAACTAAAGATAAAGACATAAGACAAAGATAGAAAGAAGAAAATAGGTAACTGGACTAATTCTGATGTTAACAGTTCAAGTGGCAAAGTTACGCGCTGACTGTGAGTTTAGCTTATAATCGGCGCTTTTAATAATGTATTGTTTTAAGTTTATGACAAGCTTATAATGTTATACAATTTTTTTTACGATGTATATTATATTTAAAGTTACAAAAATATATTATTTATCAAATAAAAACTATTCTAAGGTAATTTATGATTTTTTCAATAAAGTCCTATTTTTTCATTTTTATGAAATATTCAAAAGCCAGTAGAGGGCTAAAAAATGGTCTCAATATTTTTTTATTTATTTTTCTCGTAACCGTGGCAACAAGATGCAACTTTTTAGAGGTATTCACAAACGCAAATGTAAAAAAAAAATTTTCGCTCCACCCTAGTGACCATCTAGGAACTAATTACAATATAATATCAAGACAAATACCCACCTCAACAGATAGAGGCAGCATAGCAACAGTTTTGTCCACATACAGTAGTCTTCCCGCCGCCATCCATGTAGTTATAACATGTGAAGCCACCATTCCCCATAAAGCTCCCTTGCCATTCGCGACAGGGCATAATGCAGCTAGTACAAAGACCCCAAGTAAGGCCCCAGAAGTGGCAGAAGTTACTAGAAGTGAGCCTTCTACTACTCCACCGACTACGCCGACGCAGAGTGATAAGCACATTATGGTGATAGCTGGAAAGAGGAAAGAAATATTATTTAGTCAAGGAGTTTGGCGGTTTTAACAGTACCTAACCTTTATAGCATGTGGAATGGTGCAAAAGTGACTGTTACAATCAGTGTTCTTAGATAATTCATGGATATGGATTATGGGTATATTATTGCTAAATTTTAAATAAATTATGCTAAACGATCTATCAGAAGTGGAATAGGTTGTACGTTAAATAGGTATAAGCTAATGTAAAGACAGAGTTTAGGGGAAGCAAGGTTCTGGAATGGAAGCCGCGTACCGGAAAACGCAGCGTGAGACGTCGACCCACAAGGTGGACCGACGACATCATAAAGTTAGCAGGGAAGCGCTAGACGCAGGCTGCTATCAATCGATCAACATGGAAAGCACTGGGGGGAGGCCTATGTTCAGCAATGGACGTCCTATGACTGAAATGATGATGATGATGATGATAGACAGAAATTCTATCACTTTGTCATTCAGCTCTTAAAATGTGAGTCTATCTTAGTCTCACTCAACATTAAGTGCTCCAATTAAATTGATCAAAACCCCTATACTATCTGTTTAATACTATTGTAAGCTCGCTTCCACCTTCGGCCTAATCATCACTTACCATCAGGTGAGATACAGGCCAAGAGCTACCTAGTTGGGAATAAAAAAAAATTGGTAACTGGTTTCCCAGTCTATGGGCCCATCATCTAGTGCAGTAAATAATAAATAAATAATAAATAAATCTTTGGACAATTTCACACAGCGCCAGCTAGCCCCAAAGTAAGCAACTCAATGCTTGTGTTATGGGTGCTAGCTTAACGGATATACTACTTATATACTTTTTTTTTTAATTAAATACATGCATATTATACATATTTACACCCAGACCCGTCACAGAAATTAAAATTCATCATTTCAATATCTGCCCGGCCGGGAATCGAACCCGGGACCTCTCGGCATAGTAGTCCGTTCTGAACCACTACACCAAACGGCCGACCAACGGCAGTGGTTCTTAACCGGTGGTCCGCGGACCACTGGTGGTCCCTGGAGGCATTCCAAGTGGTCCACCAAGTGCACTTGCACGCCTTAGTCAAAACCACTTTTTTACTGATTTTTGCAGTTAAACTGGTTTACTTTTGACCGATTATGATTATGAGGTGGTCCCTGACAAGACAGAAATTTGGTAAAATGGTCCCTCATGACTTAAAGGAAACCACTGATCTAGTGGGAAGCACCTGGATGTGGACAGCGCAGAAAGTACTTGTGGAAATCCTTAGAAATTTTTGTACAGCAGTAAGGATCGTCCTTCAGCCAAAGGACGCTTCTAGCAAAAGGACGTTTTTAGCCGAAAAGAAGTAGAAAATAGTATCGAACTCACAATAAATAACGCCAATGATTTTGATGACCGTTAGCTGCTGCTTGTCGGCGATTCCCTTGAAGGGCGGCGCGGCCGATACGAAGTCTTCCCACGTCACAGTAGCCAAGGAGTTCACGTTTGATACCAGGAAGCTGGAAGAGATAATGTAGCGTAAAATACACTTGCGAAGGCGTAAAATGTAGTTGAGGACGTCCGACAAAGTGGACAGATGACCAGACTATGAGAAGGTTGCAGGAAGATGCTAGATGCAGGCCGCTACTAACCGGCCAATTTGGGAATCGTTATGGGAGGCATAAGTTCAGCAGTGGACGTCCTATAGCTTAAATAATGATAATGAGAATATACTCCCCAAGTAGCAACAGATTATCTTCATAAGGCATTGAAGATATCTTGAAGACTAGTAGCCTAATTCCAGCCGTTGTCTTGGCCAAGACAATAGTCGCACTCAAGAAATCTTGAAGTTATGCCCCAAGACAATGGTAAGCAAAAAAGGGCACAATCCTTTGGAAATCACTGAGACAGAGTTAAGACAACGCTTAAGGCAGACTTAAACCCTAATTAAGAGTGTAGTTTTAAGAATTTCTAAACAAGTACTATAATATAACTTGTAGTATGACTGTAGACAAGGAAATAGAGTTGAAGATATCTTGAATACTTATTTAAGAGTAATAATTATTTTTACAGATAAGGTTTATTTAACTTCATGAAGAACTATGTAAGACACTTTTTATTAAAGAGTAACTTTAATTTAGTAAACATTGTGATCTTTAACACTAAATCAACTTTAGATAAAGGTTAATGAAAATGGCGATTAAATTATTTTAATAACTAATTTATATTATGTCTAGAATAGACCGTGAATGTCATTTTTGCATAGGAAATATAAAACGCATTGTGGTTTCTCGTGTAAAATCAATGGATAATGTTATAAAACAGGAGGGCCTTGAAAAAAACCTAATAAGATAAATAAAATATTACGAAATTGTATTGCATAAAGAAAACTTTGAGGTTATAAAATAAGATTTTATTTTATGCAAACGTTCTTAGACATTTATGCAACTAGAAAAAGTGTAACAAAGACGTACTTCAATTTAAATATCCTCTTGTTATGATATTATTGGTTAATTTCTGATTTATTTTTTGTTACACATAGCTCATAATGGCGGTAATTCTAATTTGTCTTAATGTAGCAAGAGTATAGAAGATTTTTAATTTGTAAGTTTAGTGAAGAAAGAGTTGAGTCAAGTTATACTTTACATAGTATTAGTTTAGAAACATTAGATTTAACTTACACTTAAAATTCACTTGATGAAGTATTACTTAAGTGCATATGGTATCAAGTAGATCTTTAGTTTTATTTAGTTAAAACTATATAGTTTTCATTCTGTCTCAGTCTTGCTAAATTATTGGTCCTGCTATACATTAAAGAACAATTTATTTACTAACTAATTTATTAATTACATGATTTCTCCCTCGGATTGTCCGTGTGGAAGTCGAAAATGGTTCTAATAGGATTTTAATTGGTTTTTACGTTTTTAGTTTTGTTATAACATCAGGGCGGGTAAATTGCACCATCCGCATATTTCGTAAAGTATTCTTTGAACTTTGTAATTGCGACACTCAGAGATAAGCAATTAAATTTATTGAATATCGGCCATATGATTTTTGCCGTATTAATGAACACAATATGACGTATTTTATTGTGAAAAGTTTTTATTTGTGTGAATTTTAATAATTTGTGATTTTGTTAAATTCAATCACAAAGTGTTTCTAATTTATTAAATGAGAAGTTTGAGAAGCGTAAATACAGTTTGTCTATAAAGTCGTGACATAAAATGAGGGCGCTTTTTTTCTTCATGTAGCAACCCTATACAATTTGACCAAATGAGTTTGATACTAGGGCAATTTAGTTAAGGGTAGATTTTTCTATCCTTAGATATCTTTTGACTGATGAATAAACTTGTCATTTTGACATATTATTTTCCATACTGAAACTGTCAATGTGCCAATCTTATTCTTCAGTTAAAAGTTATCCGACGATTGAAAAATCAGCCCTTAACCAATTTAGACGACGATATTTTGTTTTTGTTTTTATACAGTAGGTACCTATGCTTATGAGAGGTTTTACCAAGCATTTTTGTTGAATCAGCATAATAAAAAACGCATTATACATAGTTAATAAGGACGTTTATTAATCACTTTCATCATCGGATTCCAAATTTTCGATGTTAAGAAAAGTTTCGTTGCCACTTTCATAAGCAGCGCTGTCATCATTCACATCATCATCTTCGCTGCTGTTATTATCGCCTAAGCAAAAATAACCAATTGTCTTGGTACAGGTCCATAAATATAATGGAAGGCTCATGAAGATTTGGTATTAGTTTTTCTTTAATCTACTTCGTGAAGTTATGCGCATTCATTTCTGAATGGTAGTCTTCCAAATTATTTCTGCCAGTGAATATGAGGAGGCAGTTTGGCACAAACCCCTTTTCGCTTCCAGCATGGACTATGATGTAACGCTTTCCTTTGAAAATGTCTTTTGTGATGCCTTTGATGTTTAGAGATTGCGAACATTTTGTGACCTGGTGGAAAAATAAATAGATTCTTGTTAGTGAAAATTTTATAAAATTATACATCTATACTCATATTATTAAGAAGAAAGATTTCATTGTTGGTTTGTTTGGATGGGGGTTTAAGGGTGTATAAGAGGGAGGGGGAGGGTGCAATTAAAATTATTTCATCATTACAATCTAAAAAAAACTGCTTTACATAGGCTATAATATTATATAGGTTACCTTGTATGAAGAATGAATATAGCTCACATCAAACAAAAAACATGCAAAAGATGAAAAATGTTATTTACCTACCTCTTTTTGTACCGTATAAAAAATTATATTTTTTGGAGCAGAGCACAAATATTAAAATTATCCATTTCTTTCTTTGGTCGGCCTTGCCTGTGTTTCCCAGGAGTTCTAAATTTTCCATTATTCTGAAAACCTTCATTGACTATGCGCTTAACCGTACTCTCTGATTTTCCTGAAAAAAAAAAGTTCAAAGTTTAAAGGGATGGAAAGAATAACTACAATACCTAACTAATATTATTTATTGTTAAAGATTTACCAACAAGATATCATTTCACATGCATTTAAATAATAAGAGCTAAATCATAATCATAAAAAAATATTTCAACAAATTATTATTTTTGTAGACGGACAACTTGATGTGAAAGTGATGTCATACAGTTATCAATGGCCAAAGCGAACGGGTAATATAGATATGAAGCAATTAATTCAAATTCAAAATTCGTAGAAAACTTGACTGAATTAAAGATACAATATCAAAAGAAATGGTCGTACTACAATATTACGTACTTACAATGAAAATTTAACCTAAAAATGTCCTATGTAAACAATGCCTGTTTTGGTCACCAAATCGCAAAATGCAGTAAATTTGTTACTTTAGGTAGATTATAAACAAGCAGTAATACGATTACGTACCCGTCAAAGATGCTGTTCGCCCATAAAAAACATCAAAATCCCACAAAATTTGACCAGCTTGGTACTCCGCGGAACATTGCTGGAAAACTTTAAAAATCACTTTCCGCGTGGCACTCCAATTTACTTTACTCATTGTTTATACTTTTCTTCGTAGCTGAGTAATAATTTACAGGAGATTAGTCAAACAATAAAAACCACAAAATGAAAATCGTTCCACAACTTGTTCTCGATGACAGCTGATGTACATATGTTTGGTGATCTTTGGTGTTGCCAGACACATGAATAATGTTAGTTCCTCAAACATTCATGTCACGACTTTATAGACAGACTGTAAGTGTGGATTACAATTAATAGAAACATTTTTCGGTAGTTATTATGTTAAGTTTTTTTTAAAGGTAGGCCTACTGTCACCTAGTTAGTTAAATTGTATAATATCATGTTGTACCCAACTTTACCATACAATTTCGAAAATATTTTAGACAATATTTTAGTAAATCATATTTTGAGTTTACTTATCTATAGGTACTTATAATAAATCTGTAGAGGTCAATTCTGTACATGGAATATATTTTCAAAATAACTATCAGGGGGTGATTAGTGATCGATACTGATGCCAAAAATGCAATCAGTAAAATTTTTGTCTGTCTGTCTGTCTGTCCGTCTGTATGTTCCTTATAGAAACAAAAACTACTAGACGGATTTTAACGAAACTTGGTACAATTATTTTTCGTACTTCTGGGCAGGTTATAGTATACTTAGGAATTCCCACGGGAACGGGAATTAGCGAGAAAATCCTTTTGTATGAAAAATCTAAACCGCTTAAGTTAGACGCTTGAAATTTGGCATGCAGGTATCTTAGTAAACTTAAAGCTTAGTTACAACAGGATATTGCAAAATTCCCACGGGAACGGCAATTAGCGGGAAAATCCTTTTGTATGAAAAATCTAAACCGCTTAAGTTAGACGCTTGAAATTTGGCTTGCAGGTATCTTAGTAAACTTAAAGCTTAGTTACAACAGGTAATTGCAAAATTCCCACGGCAACGGGAATTAGCGGGAAAATCCTTTTGTATGAAAAATCTAAACCGCTTAAGGAAGACGCTTGAAATTTGGCATGCAAGTATCTTAGTAAACTTAAAGCTTAGTTACAACAGGATATTGCAAAATTCTCACGGTAACGGGAGTGAGCGGGAAAAACATTTGTATGAAAAAATCTAAACTGCGTAAGATAGATGAAGGGGGTAAAACGGGATCCACGCGTACGAAGTCGCGGGCGGCCGCTAGTAATAGCATAATTTAGTTTGCGGGCGACCGCACGCATTTTGTATCAAAAATTAATACAATAAGCTGCGCACGCAGGTGCATTACCTTGAATTAATAGGCGTGATCCTGTTTTATCGAAATCGTCCCGTTAAGAGTATTTTTTCTCAAAATGTACTAATTCTAGTCAAAAAGTAATTAACTTAATCTTCAGAAAACTATTTCTAAGACAATGGTCTTTAAAAAGTCCTAAGTAAATCTACGAATACTTTATTTACTTTGCAACACTTAAATAATACTTTATCTATACTATTTAGTATTAAGTGAGCATACAAAAAATCTTAATTTAGTAAAATAAGTTTTTTTTAACTTAAGCTAAGAATAACTTAAGACCGAATTATCTAAAGAATACTTAACTTGGTTTTGGGTATTCTTAATTTGCTTAAGTAGCGCTCGATGAAGAATATAAAGTCTTAAAGAAAAAAATCTCTATTCTAAGTTAATTTGGTTTTAGCTTAAGTGTAAATTTAGATAGGGTTAAGACAAGTAAGATTTTGCCATTAATACCAATTGCTACTTGGGTCATTACATTCCGGTGGTTTCCCAATGTCCCCAAAACTTAGTGATCAAAGCAGGTACCCAGCAATCTTAAGATCGTGAATACAAATCCATTCTGAGACAGTTTTTTGGTTTTAAATTAATCATGTTTGAGTTACCCCATCATGGACGAAGTATACACCCACGCAATTTATTTTATTTAATTAACTGTATGGTTATGTTGGGAGAGGCCTATGTTCAGCAGTGGACGTCCTATGGCTGAAATGATGAACTGTATGGTTCAAAGAAGAATCCTTCTGAACAAAGAAGAAAGACTGCTTCAACTCACCTCAAAGCGCCATTGAAGAGACTGCCCAGGAACAGCCCAAGCATCCCAGGCAAGAACGCAAACTGGTCTTCCACATAGTACGCCAGGACTTCATCGGGTGCAGCGATCCTTCCAGACATCAGAGGGTCGCAGTTCTTGTACACAGCATATAACGCCATGCCCACCACCCAGGATAGACTGAATCAAATCAAATTGAAAATATTTATTCATTATCACCAGTATTTTGAATCTATCTTCTATGTCTATGAAAGTGAAAGGTCACTGACTGACTCATCATGCCCGTTTTCACCATTCATCTCTAATTTTTAAGTGACCCCTATGGTAACACATAACAAGAATTTTGTTTTCAAATGGGTGAAGTACTTGATAACCATCCTTCTGGCGCAGTTGGGTAAAAAACAGGGATTAATGGTGAAAACAGGCTTTACTCACTCATCACGAAATCTCAGAAAATACAAGTGCCAGGATTCTCGAATTTTGCATGGGGGTTCCTTTTTGAACGTAGATGCTCACTAAGACGGGATTTACAATTTTAAACCACTATGTTATTTATTTATTATTATTCAATCATCTTACAAGCTAACAGAATATATTCCAAAGCGCTTATAAGACTAATTGTATACTATATGTATAGAGTCTTTTCTCCTTATAGGCGGATGATGATTAAACTATGACTACGGTTTGGCTACGAGGAATTAAGTTTCCTCGTAGCCAAATTAGTTTGGCATTTTAGTTTGGCCACGAAGAAAGTGAGGTTATACGGGGTCCACGCGTACGAAGTCGCGGTAATAAATAAATCATAGCCCTTAAGGGGCACTTCACATGTCTCCTTATCTTTTGCACCCTACCTGAACAGTATGCCCACAGCTGGGACATTAGCCAACAGAGTCCTCCTAACCCTGGCTTCGCTGGACATGGAGCAGTAGCGCTGGACGAAGGTCTGCTGGCAGCCGTAGATGGACACGCGGGCAAAAGCTAGTAATAAATAAATCATAGCCCTTAAGGGGCGCTTGTCTCCTTATCTTTGCTCTCTACCTGAAGAGGATGCCCACAGCTGGGACATTCGCCAACAGAGTCCTCCTAACCCTGGCTTCGCTGGACATGGAGCAGTAGCGTTGCACGAAGGTCTGCTGGCAGCCGTAGATGGACACGCGGGCAAAAGCTAGTAATAAATTAAGCGTAGCCCTTAAGGGGCACTTGTCTCCTTATCTCTTGCTCCCTACCTGAATAGAATGCCCACAGCTGGGACGTTAGCCAACAGAGTCCTCCTAACCCTGGCTTCGCTGGACATGGAGCAGTAGCGCTGCACGAAGGTCTGCTGGCAGCCGTAGATGGACACGCGGGCAAAAGCTAGTAATAAATAAATCATAGCCCTTAAGGGGCACTTGTCTCCTTATCTTTTGCACCCTACCTGAACAGTATGCCCACAGCTGGGACGTTAGCCAACAGAGTCCTCCTAACCCTGGCTTCGCTGGACATGGAGCAGTAGCGCTGCACGAAGGTCTGCTGGCAGCCGTAGATGGACACGCGGGCAAAAGCTAGTAATAAATAAATCATAGCCCTTAAGGGGCACTTGTCTCCCTATCTTTGCTCCCTACCTGAACAGTATGCCCACAGCTGGGACGTTAGCCAACAGAGTCCTCCTAACCCTGGCTTCGCTGGACATAGAGCAGTAGCGCTGCACGAAGGTCTGCTGGCAGCCGTATATGGACACGCGGGCAAAAGCTAGTAATAAATAAATCATAGCCCTTAAGGGGCACTTGTCTCCTTATCTTTGCACCCTACCTGAACAGTATGCCCACAGCTGGGACATTAGCCAACAGAGTCCTCCTAACCCTGGCTTCGCTGGACATGGAGCAGTAGCGCTGGACGAAGGTCTGCTGGCAGCCGTAGATGGACACGCGGGCAAAAGCTAGTAATAAATAAATCATAGCCCTTAAGGGGCACTTGTCTCTTTATCTTTTGCACCCTACCTGAATAGTATGCCCACAGCTGGGACGTTAGCCAACAGAGTCCTCCTAACCCTGGCTTCGCTGGACATGGAGCAGTAGCGGCAGCCGTAGATGGACACGCGGGCAAAAGCTAGTAATAAATAAATCATAGCCCTTAAGGGGCACTTGTCTCTTTATCTTTTGCACCCTACCTGAATAGTATGCCCACAGCTGGGACGTTAGCCAACAGAGTCCTCCTAACCCTGGCTTCGCTGGACATGGAGCAGTAGCGGCAGCCGTAGATGGACACGCGGGCAAAAGCTAGTAATAAATAAATCATAGCCCTTAAGGAGCACTTGTCTCCTTATCTTTGAACCCTACCTGAATAGAATGCCCACAGCTGGGACATTAGCCAACAGAGTCCTCCTAACCCTGTCTTCGCTGGACATGGAGCAGTAGCGCTGCACGAAGGTCTGCTGGCAGCCGTATATGGACACGCGGGCAAAAGCTAGTAATAATAAATCATAGCCCTTAAGGGGCACTTGTCTCCCTATCTTTGCTCCCTACCTGAATAGAATGCCCACAGCTGGGACATTAGCCAACAGAGTCCTCCTAACCCTGGCTTCGCTGGACATGGAGCAGTAGCGCTGGACGAAGGTCTGCTGGCAGCCGTAAATGGACACGCGGGCAAAAGCTAGTAATAAATTAAGCGTAGCCCTTAAGGGGCACTTGTCTATCTTTTGCACCCTACCTGAACAGTATGCCCACAGCTGGGACGTTAGCCAACAGAGTCCTCCTAACCCTGGCTTCACTGGACATGGAGCAGTAGCGCTGCACGAAGGTCTGCTGGCAGCCGTATATGGACACGCGGGCAAAAGCTAGTAATAAATAAATCATAGCCCTTAAGGGGCGCTTGTCTCCTTATCTTTGCTCCCTACCTGAACAGTATGCCCACAGCTGGGACGTTAGCCAACAGAGTCCTCCTAACCCTGGCTTCGCTGGACATGGAGCAGTAACGCTGCACGAAGGTCTGCTGGCAGCCGTAGATGGACACCGACATGAAGAGTTGGCCGAAGATTGCGGACAGGGTGTCCACGCGGACTGTTGGGTCACCTGTGAACCTGGAAAGGACGGGTGTGATTGTGGATTGCTGACTTAGATAATTGCTATCGAGGTTTATACTGGGTGATTTTGTTATCAGTATCCAAATTTTTTTAATAAGCTCTATAGCAGGGTTTCCCAATTTTTTTTTCCAAGGAACCCTAATTGATTATACTTTTCCTAGCGGAACCCCCGTACTACTCCGCCCGCACGCCCTGCCCCTCCCTTGTGCGTAAACAAGTCGGTGCGCGCGAACAACGTCGGTCACGAAACGTGGGATAATATTTTTTACGGAACCCTTGCGGCCTTTCCACGGAACCCCAGGGTTCCGCGGACCACCTTTCGGGAACCGCTGCTCTATAGAACAATTTAAAAATACAACTTTATCTTATTATTCTTATAGCGGTACTTTTCGCGAAAAAAAAATTGAAAATGTAATTCGCGAGTGCCCATATCTTGTTTTTAAAGTTTAAGGCTTATTTTCGCGTACCATTATTTCTATTAAGCTTTGTAGTAAACTGTGTGTACGTATTTTCTATGAACAAAGCAAATTATAACAATTATCCACGTAAGTCAATTTTGAAACCGCGCGCAGCGAATAACAATAAATAAATATGAAAAAAAAGAAGTTTTCTTACGTAAATCGATTAAATTACTGATTCTGAGTCGATCCTAAAAATTTGGATACTGATAACAAAATCACCCTGTATTCGCAGGTCACAAAATTATATTTAGCCTAGACGCAGACCACCGATTTTTAGTTGGCCGATAGTTGGATCGGGCTGTTAATCAGTATGGACCTGCATGGAAGTGCGCAGATTACACCGATTTGGTATTGGCCGATTCTTTATACAAAGAATCGAGTCCAACTATCGGCTAACTGAAAGTCGGAGGTCTGCGCCTAGGCTTACTATTCCCGTTAACCCTTCCAGTAATTCAAATGCAAGTTTGTGTTAACACGTTGAGTGCGAAACCAGGTCTATAGACCTTGTGTACGTCTCGCTTACCGTGCGGCTAAGAAAATTATAGTCTTCCTTGTCGTGCGAAAGGCATAACTTCAATTGGGTCCGGTGTAGGAAAGTGATGAATATATATCTATGATGTATTCTTAAAATAGAATCCAATGATGTACCTACCTTAATACCAGGTTTTTAGACCTGGTACCGCACGGAAGTAATAAAATGTCTTCACCATGCGAAACCAGGTCGAAGCACCTTGTACCCTGCGCACCTGGTACCGCACCCCACGCTAGCTTCGTGCAGCCAGTGTTGCCTCGCATTCGTAAGAAACGCACATGTCGACATGGCGTCAAGAGAAACAAACAAAATGAAAACTGCAAATTGATTATAATTTAATTTGCTACACGATTTATTGCTAATTTAAAAAATGTTTTTCGTGACAAACATTTGAAGTTGTTAAATAATATGTTTTCTTTAAATATAGCTTATTTAAGTATTTATGCACGTATGTCTTATTTGTAAAATATTTAGACTAAATTATTAAAACATCTTTGTTTGTTACTTTTTTAAATTTTTATTAAAACTTAATTTAAACTATCGATATTTGTATTTCACATCCCTAAAATACCCACCAGACTTCCCTACTTCAGTGCGGCACAGGGTGCATAAGCCTTGTATTTTGAATATAGCTATAATTTTTATACTAAACAAGTTATTCACGAACGCCTTCAGGTGTATGTCAATAAATGCATTATTATTAATATTCAATGAAAAAAAACACAATATCTATTAACATGAAGCCAAAAATAAAATTAATATATCTTAAATATTACAAGGTCTTTAAGCCTTGTGCCGCCACAATGTAAGTTTTAATACCAGGTTTACTGACCTTGTACCGAAGGAATGGAAAGTATTAGAAAGTTACTGCCGCAGCAAAGGTGTTAAGAGAGGGTTTACTACAATAGTACAGTTCGACGAGCATCTAACTAGCATCCTCTCGATTGGACAATGCATTGCCTAAACCCCTAAATTGTCCTACGATGTCGAGTACATGTCTCTACAAAGATGATAAAGGGAGGAAGGGTTTTGATTAGAAGCTGTCAATCATATTCACACTAAAGGTGCTAAAGGTATACCTAGTATTTTATTGCCACACAGTATGCACGTGTTTTACTGTGGTGAGCACTGACTTCTAATCTTCGTGAGGAAACCACGTCTAATATTAGACGTCGTCGTAATACCTAGATGGACGTATAATACCTGCAGCAGATCTTTTATAGAGTTCAGCAAGTAATGTGAAAATGGAAAAGAAGAAACTGTTTGCTCACTTGAAGAACTGCAGCCTGCCGCCGTCAATATTGTCGCTGACCACCTTCCCTGGCCCGCCTGCTTTGACGGTGGCCTGCACGATGAAGGCGCCGCTCACGATCACCATCGTCATCGTCTGGATCACGTCAGCCCTGGAATTGAACATCATGGAATTAGATTCTGATATTATGCGGCATGGGGCCCACTGAAAACCAGCGTCGTGGCCTTCCCCACCGTGGGCCACGGCATATGCTGAGTGGAGTCCCATTGCGATGGGCATCGCTGTTGCGACAGGATAGCACTGCTTAGTGCACTTTTTATTTCCTTGTAATATTTATGTGCTATTTCTGTTTTTTTTTCTGTATACGTTCTAATGTCATGTATAAGTGATGTTGTGTTTCTTTCTCTTTCTTTCTTTCTAGATTATCAACTTACTGAAAAACGGCGCATTTCCCTAATGGATTTTATCTATCTTCCGGCCAGTGGCCATCGACTGACTTTTCAAAATACACTGCTGTTAACATTGTTGTTATGAAATTTTATGGTGGAAAACTTCGGAAAGATGGTGGTAGCTAGCCTAGTGAATTTAGATTCTGATCCTGTAGATCCTGGTTCACAGGAGTTACAGCGGTAGTAACGAGAGGTGGAAATAGTCCCGTTTGGCGGACTTAGAACGAGCTCTAAATGTAAACATTCTAAATGCAAAATATCTAAGTATATCAGAATTTTACGACGATGTTATGTTTGCATTTAATTTTCTTTCCATTTCAAACACCAGCAGTAATTTCAGCTTGGAGATAAGGCTTGATTATAGGATGCACCTAGACCATGAATCTCAATGAGCTAAGTGGTCAGAACAGTATGATGACTTGGGCCGTATTACTAATCAGATCTTCAAAGTGTCTCATTTTGTTTTTATTTTACAGTAATGAATTTTAAAACGTTAAAAGAAATATAATTTTGGGCTAAAAAAGAGCCTTTTGCATGTCTCTTATTTTTGTTTTAACTAAGGGCCGCTTCGAAAGAAACGTTTGGTAAGCTATGAAGTGACGACGTTACAATCTACAATTATTGATTGGGTACCGTCTAAAAATAAATAACAGGAAACCATAGTTGTTTATGTAGTTAAATTGTTAATTATGGAGTTATTCTCTGAATTATTAACCACGCTCTCTTATCGCTAGCTAATAATAGAGGTTACCTACGGTATAAAATATGCTACTGTTTATGAAATAAAGTACCCCAATAAAAACCCTTTTAGACATTCGAGAAAAGTCCAATTTCCTCCGGCATTTTGGCTACCACCATCGTCTCAAAATAAGATTAAAATCTTGATTGCTTTATGAATGTTAGAAAAAGCTTTCTCTGGCCTATTTACTTTTATTTCACCATGACCATTGTCTTAATTTAAATAGCTCTAAATTCTGTCAACCATTTCAAGATTATGATTGGTTTATGAATATGGATAACTCTAGTGTAGGCGCTGCGAACGCGCGACACCGTGTTAAATTAGACAATACATGCGCTACACATACCGTAATTATGTTTTTTGCTACTCCAGCGAGTTTGCTCAAAATAACTTTTTAATAATAATAAATACTCTCTATTGAACACCAAAGAACAGAACAGAAAGAAAAAGAAACACAACTAGGCGGTCTTGTCTTTAAAAAGAATAAAGAATAATAAAATGTTCACTTGTGAGAATGAGAAAGGCATATTAGGGCAACTGATTCTTAAGAAATACTTATGGAAATAACAAATAGCAAATATAAAACACTTGCGAGAATTTTATTCACCACTAGATGACCCGGCAAACTTCGTACCGCTATGATCATCAGAAATTTTCAAATCAATTCAGTAGTTTCGGAACAAACAAACAAAAAATCTTTCCTATTTAAAAATAAGTGTAGTTTTGCCTCCGGTATTTAAAATAAAGAGGGTCGTACTCCTGCAGTGAATATCAAGTAATCTCACTTTGATGATGATTTTCTTTACTAACTCTAGACATTTACATCACAAAATTAAATAAAACATAAAATCAACATGTAATTTTCTGGTTAACAAGCCTATTTTTTGTCCACTACTCATTCTCTACCTAATACCTACCTATGTACTTTAGGTATACATTGAATAATATAAAACATGTCCTTACCAATAAAATTCAACTAAATACACAGCAGAGGGTATTTCCTGTGGCATCTACAATTACGTACTAATTGTAGCGGTCACATTTTATTGTTTTTCCTACATTTTCCTTTATAAAATGAAAAATAAAAGATAATAAGGCATTTATTTTTATAGTTTGTTTTTCTAATGCAAATAAAAATCGTAATACAAGCATTTTAGCTTAACTTAAGGGGTTAATTAGTAGTAGCATTCTGTGGTAGATTGTTTCATGATGAACTTACTTCTATACTAAATGATTTAGCTCCAAAATGCTTTATCTCCGTTCTAAATCGTTTTATCCACGAAGACGCGCCCCACCAATTTTTGGTCTCGGTCGCGCGGGGTGCGGGGAGTTTGATCCGAGCAATCCGAGCGTCATTATTGTAGTGTGGGTGTGCACTCATGGATAATTTAGCGTGTACCGATAACACTCAAACATTAGCGGAAGAACGGTGGGGCGCGTCTTCGTGGATGAAACGATCTATAGTAGCGACAATAAAAACCACCTTTTTAAATAAAATTGATATAAATCTAGGTCAAGGCAATTTAGTTGTGTCATATCTTGGCTAGGGTAATTGCTTTACACGGTTATTGTCAATTATGTCATTGTATTCATATCATCGCGTATTTAATTGAGTATGCGTTGATTTACTTTAATACTCGAACTGACGTGTCCAAATAGGACAAAGGCCTTTGAAGGGCTTAGGATTTCTACAAGGACCGATCCTGTGTTGGTTGCATCCAGGCGCTTTTCAACCTTCACTATATCGTCAGTCCACCGAGTGGAAGTGTAATAACAACTCTCAAGAACGTTACATTACATAGAAATGCTCTAGTCTATAAAAGATGTTGCAGACAAAACTCATAATCGGTCAAAACCACTTTTAACTGCAAAAATTAGTCAAAGTGATATTGACCAGGGCATCAGTGAAAACCACTTTTGACTGCAAAAATCAGTTATAAGGTTTTGACCGTACCTAACATTACTTACACATACCTTTTACAGTAGCACAAAAAAACATGAAATATTGGACTGAAACCCAGCATAATATTTATTTCCCTGTCAGTTTCAGTAAAATCATCATCATCATCAGCCCTTTACAGTCCACTGCTGGACTATGAGCCTCCTCTACTATAGTGGAGGGTTTTGCCATAATCTCCACGCTTGGCAGGCGGGTTGGAGATCGCAGTTTAAAAGATTGATGTTTTTCAGAGAGTGCTGCTGCCCGTTTTGTGTGTAAAGCCTGGTCCGTGAGCACGTAGAATTTTGTCCAATGACCCCAAGCTACCCATCCTTTGGGTACCCAGTTGCTGTCGCGCTCGCACACTCACTGCGGGCGCGCGTCGCACAGTCGCGACAGCAACATAATTACGCGCGAGCGATAGGGATGGGTAGCTTGGGGTCATTGGACGGGATTCTACGTGCTCACGGACCAGGCTTTAGCTCAGTCAATAACTTAGGTCAATTACCTGATAGCAGCAGCCAGCCCGCCTAGCAGGTTGAAGACGATAGCCACGGCTGTAAGCACAGCGGCTGAAGCCCAGTGCGGCAGTGCCAGGACCGCGTGGAGAGCCACGGTCGGCGTATACACTGTGACTGCCAGGTTGAGGAGCTGTCTGATGAGGAAGGTGGCGGCGGCTAGGCGACGCACCCAGGAGCAGTTGAAACGCATCTGTGAAGATACGCGTTTGAGGTTCTATTTCTTAGTTCACACCGATCAAGTGTTTACGAAGTTTTTAAAAGGCCACACAGATTTTTACGTCCGTTTGCAACTCAAAAATATGACTTCTAAAATAAAGATTAGATCCCCAGGCTGAAAAAACTCTACAAATGGACCTCTCAGATTTTTTCTTGGTACCTACCAAACAACTAGGTAATCCATAATAATAAATAGTTAATCGACTCTCTCTAGTTTAGATTGTTTAGATGCTTAGATGAGTAATTAAGTAAACTTCGCATGCCCATCAAAATCCATCAGCCTATTAAAATGCGAAAAACCCTTTGACCTCAAAGGGCATTCTCAGGGCATGCTACAGCTTTTCAATTTTTTCATCCAACTATGATACTTAAGCCCGTTTTCACCATGAATCCCTAAGTGACCCCCATGGTGACACATAACAGGCATTTTGGCTTCTTAGGGTTCACTTTAAAATTAGGGATTGATGGTGAAAGCGGGCATTAGTCATGGATCAGGTTGGCTTCCTACAACACCTTCGCCGCGACGTGGTCTCCGATCGAAAATCCATTTACTGAAATATAGACTTATGGGGGTTATTTGCCAACAACCCACCATATATTTTACTCGGAATCCTATTCCGATTCTTAATCGTTAAGATTATTGTTAGGCAGTTCGAGTCAGGAAATAAAGGTAGGAAGAACACGGTAGAAGGAAGAATATTATTAGCGGATTAGAAATTAATATACCATATTAATTTCTAATCCGCTAATAATATTCTTCCTTCTACCGTGTTCTTCCTACCTTTATTTCCTGACTCGAACTGCCTAACAATAATCTTAACGATTAAGAATCGGAATAGGATTCCGAGTAAAATATATGGTGGGTTGTTGGCAAATAACCCCCATATCTGGTGACCCCGACGACGGAAAAGGAGAATTTCCGAAGCAGTCGAAGTTTGGAAAAAATCTACAAAAGGATAAGGCTGCGGTGTGGTCATAAGCGGTAAGCGATTTTTCGAATTGTAACAATGGGCAATGAGGAAATTTTAAAAGTCAGCGTGCGAGTCCCGCAAGTCGCCAGCACTTCCTCTGCCGCAGTTCCCTACAGCGACATGAAACACCGGATTGCAGAGTTGACCAAGCAAGTGGCTATGCTGACTAGCAGGATTGAGGAGTCGGAGAATAGATCGCGTGCGAGATCTCAAAATAACCGGTCCAATCGCTCACGCAGCCGCTCTAGACCAAGACAACCACCGCCTGACCATCCACACTGCTTCTACCACTACACCTACGGTACGAAGGCGAAGAAGTGTAAGCAGCCTTGCAGCTTCCCCTCGGAAAACTTCAAGGGCGGTCGGAAGTAGCGGCCCACGACTGCCCCTCTGCAACAGGCCGTCTTTTCGTTACGGATCGCACATCGAAAATGCAGTTCCTCGTGGACACTGGCTCAGACCTGTGTGTTTTCCCGCGATCTGCTATCAAGACGCCCTGTACTAAGACCAAGTATGATCTCGTCGCAGCGAACAACTCTGTCATCCACACTTATGGACCTGCACTGTTACATCTGAACTTGGGACTCAGGCGAGATTTTACTTGGAACTTCATCATAGCAGACGTTGCGAAGCCAATCATCGGTGTGGACTTCCTGAGCCACTACAATTTGCTCGTGGACTGCAGAAATCAACGTTTGGTCGATGGAATCACAACCCTGTCCGTAGCAGCTGTTACTTCTGGAACCTCAGACGACATCGCTTCTGTCAAAGCCGTCATTGGTGAGACCGAGTTTCACGCACTTCTGCGCGAGTTCCCAGAAATTACCAGACCAGCAGGCGTTCGTTCTCCACCCAAGCATAACACACTGCACCACATTAGAGTCAGCCCTGGTCCACCGGTATCTTGCAAGCCTCGACGTCTTTATCCAGTTCGCTTCCAAGCAGCGAAGAAGGAGTTTGAGGACATGCTTGCTTGTGGTACGGCTCGGCGTTCAGAGAGTCCATGGTCTTCTGCCCTGCACATGGTGAGGAAGAAGGACGATGGATGGAGACCATGCGGCGACTACCGTGCGCTTAATGCCAGGACTATTCCAGATCGGTATCCCATCCGTCACATACATGACTTCTCCTACCAGCTCTCAGGATGTACCATCTTCTCCACCATCGATCTGGTGAAAGCATACAACCAGATTCCAGTAAATCCAGCTGATATCCCCAAGACTGCCATCACCACGCCGTTTGGTCTGTATGAATTCCCATACATGACGTTTGGGTTAAGGAACGCTGCGCAGACCTTTCAGCGGTTCGTCGATGAAGTTCTTCTGGGCCTTGACTTCTGTTTCGGGTATCTCGATGATATCCTGGTGTTCTCCAGCAGCCCAAAAGTCCACCTGGAGCACCTGCGCCAGCTGTTTGAACGTCTGAAAGAGTACGGGTTACTAGTAAACACTTCGAAGTGCAATCTTGGCCAGTCAGAGATTACGTTCCTCGGCTATCAAGTCTCTGCAGCTGGAACTAAGCTTCTGGGAACTAAAGTGGAAGCCATACAGAATTTCACACCACCGAAGACCGTCAAGGAGCTTCAGCGTTTCCTCGGTATGCTCAATTTCTACCGACGCTTCATACCGAATGCCGCTAAGATCCAAGCACCGCTCACCAGTATTCTTGCTGGCCCTCGGATCAAAGGTTCACAGCCTATTACTTTGACGCCGGAAATGCTGAAGTCGTTTGAAGACTGTAAGACTTCTCTGTCGCAAGCCACTCAGCTCATTCATCCAGACCCTTCTGCTGAACTTGCCATAGTCACGGACGCTTCTGACGTAGCTATCGGAGCCGTGCTACAGCAACTCAAGGATCAAGTCTGGCAACCCTTGGCTTTCTTCTCTCACAAACTGAGCGCCTCTCAGAGGAAATACAGCCCGTACGATCGAGAGTTACTTGCAGTATACGAAGCCATCAAGTACTTTAGGCATATGGTTGAAGCCAGAACCTTCACTGTGTTTACGGATCACAAGCCACTCACATTCGCATTCTCGCTTAACAGAGACAAGTGTTCGCCTAGACAATTCAGATACCTTGACTTCATCTCACAGTTCACCACCGACATAAGGTTCATTCCTGGGCGCGACAACATCGTCGCCGACGCCTTATCACGGATCGAAGAAGTAGCTTGCGCCGTGGACTACGAGTCTCTTGCACGATCTCAGGAGAGTGATCCAGAGCTGCAAGAGCTTCTCAAGCATGGAACAGCCTTGAAACTGCAAAAAGTTGCCACTGAGGCGAGCAACACGCCTGTCTACTGCGACACGTCTCTGCCATCTCTTCGTCCGTACATTACGCCCGAGTTCCGCAAGCAAGTCTTTGATGTGCTACACGACTTACACCACCCAGGAAGATCAGCTACTGTGCGACTGGTGACACAAAGATTTGTTTGGCCAGGGATTCGCAGGGACTGTAGAGAGTGGTCTAGGCAATGCCTAAAATGCAAGAAAAGCAAAGTTTCTCGACACACTACCTCTCCTCTATCCTCTTTTCTTCCACCTTCCTCGAGGTTCTCTCATATACACCTCGACATCGTAGGGCCATTACCTTTGTCCTGTGATTACAGGTACCTCCTCACTGTCATAGACAGGTTTACTCGGTGGCCTGAAGCGTATCCGCTGAAGGACATCACCGCGGAGACCTGTGCTGCTGCCCTTGTGTCTGGCTGGATTGCCAGATTCGGTTGTCCTGAGCGGGTAACCACAGACCGTGGTCGCCAGTTTGAGAGCCACCTGTTCCAGGCCCTCACTTCTTTGGTTGGTGCGCGCCATCTCCGCACCACAGCCTACCACCCAGCGGCCAACGGTATCGTTGAGCGACTCCATCGCCAGCTCAAGGCAGCGATCATGTGCCACGCTCCAGCTTCACAGTGGACTGAAGCACTGCCACTGGTTCTTCTAGGCATGCGTAGTGCCTGGAAGGAAGACCTCCAGTCTTCCCCTGCCGAACTGGTGTACGGCGAAGCACTTCGCCTACCCGGTCAGTTCCTGTGCCCCAAGGACGACTACCTCACAGCTGACGTCACCCAGTACGCGACTCGTCTTCGCGCGTGCATGGCGAAGCTTGCTCCTCGTCCTACCACCTGGCACTCCACTTCGGCCTTCTACGTTCCACGCGATCTCCACACCTCTTCCCGCGTCTTCGTTCGTCAAGATCGCGTGAGAGGCGCCCTGGAGCCACCGTACGCTGGACCCTACAAGGTTCTCAGCCGACAACCTAAATACTTCACCTTGGACGTCAACGCCAAGAATGTCAATGTCTCCATTGACCGGCTCAAGGCAGCGTATGAGTCTAAAGAAGTTCAGAGGACGGCTCAACCAGCCGAAGAAGACGTCATGCGGACTTCCAGTGGTCGAAGAGTCCGGCTGCCCGATTTTTATCGACCGTAGTCACGGTCTGCGGAGGGGAGTACTGTGGCGGCTACCCGCCACAATCATAACTTGGACCACCGCCTTAGATTTTGGAGCGATCCGCTTCCGCCTATGAGATTGGGCCAACCCCGACTTGACGGAACGTGACCGAATGGTTGGCGCATGCGTGCTGCGGCCGTCACAATACGTCTGCGTCACTCGCACACCCGTGAAGACGTATGCTGCCGTCTCGCTTCAACGCCGGTCACCGATCTCCGCTCACTCATCGCCGTTGAAGAGATTTGAAAATATGTCGTCGTGACACTTCTTCCGCGATCGCTTTGCTCTCAACGTTTTAAATAATTTTATTGCCATTGTATCCTAATCAATCCCTTGCTATTCCTGTAGTTAAATATAATTTCTAATCCGCTAATAATATTCTTCCTTCTACCGTGTTCTTCCTACCTTTATTTCCTGACTCGAACTGCCTAACAATAATCTTAACGATTAAGAATCGGAATAGGATTCCGAGGAAAATATATGGTGGGTTGTTGGCAAATAACCCCCATAGACTCTTTAGTTGTCAAATGTTACCTGAAGGTACTCATAAACGGAGTTGGTATGCAGCCGGTAGTAGACCGGCACGAAGATGAAGCAGACCAATGGGAAGGCCAGGATGATGCCGTACAGCGTCTCCCACATCGCCGACCCTCGGTATACCAGCTCCGACGGGAATCCTGGAAGGAGAAGAACATTTTTGAGACCCGTGTTCTCTATTCTCTATTTTAATAGAAATTGAACGCGAAAGTTTAAAATCTTGTAGAAGAGAGATGTTACGTAGTTTTGAAGAAATAGGAAAACTATTGTGGAAACCTTGCAGGAGGCCTTTGTCCTTTAATCACCTATAAATAAATCACAACTCCTCTGAAAAGTCACATTATCCAATTCTTGTATGTAATACTTACATGGTTTTGCATTATTTTTGATATTTTCTAAAAACCGCGACAAACAAATTGGACATCTATGTAACTATTTAGAGGTGTAATTTATTTATAGGTGATCAAAACTAGATGATCAAAATGGAATAGACCATTTTAATTTTTGTCGTTTCCATTATGTGAATAGGCGATGGAACAATCGTTGATCCTAGTAAATTAGTTATAGTGAAAGAGCGTGGATGTAAAAAACAAATATCTATATTATAATAAAGCATCAAATGTGTTTATGGCAAATAAACGTTTTGAATTTTGAATTTGAATACCTAGTTATAGACAATTTTAAAAATGTTATAAAATTTTGCGCTACAATGTTACTATAAGTAGTCTCTCTGTATCATTTTTCCTCCTACAATTAGATGTCGATTGTCATAAAAATGCTTATCATTGAGAAAATTAAAACAAATTGCAATTAAATACATATCAGTACGCGATTTTATCCGGTTTGCCACTGGATATTGTTAGGAGTAAAATCATGCTTGGTGTCATTGTGACCCTAAATTCAACCAGAGCAAGGAATAAACCATGGGCCCCTAGCCAATCCCATAAAATAGAGGCCTGCTTGGACTTAAGATGGTTTATTGAACTGAGTAAAAATGTAATATTCGTGACAATTTTGATCGCTTCACTACAATAATAATTAGGAAGCGACCCTGTTTAATAAATGTTTATACCAGTAAATTTATAACAGGAGGTAGCTCTCCAAACTCTAGTCGCGTCAAATTTATTTCTATGACAATATAAAATGCTATTTCCTCTGTAATACTTGTAAAACACATGTTCTTGTGTCGTCTCCGCAATCATGTGCATTACGGTCTAATGATAGAGCTAAAGGAAAAGCCACACTACGTGCCAAAATTAGACCTAACTCTATTTCAGTCGATTTTGATGTTTGCCATTGATATAGTTTGAGTCCTGGGAAAGGATATAGGATAGTTTTTATACCGGTTTTTGAATAAAAAGTAAAAAAACTAAAACCCAACTACGACAAAAAACGACGCTGAAAAAGTATAAAACAAGATTTTCAGAATACTGAACTGAACAAAGTTGCCAATGTAGTTGCATAGTAATTTTCATGTTTGGAAAACCGCAGTCACACGTTGTCAAAGTGCTACGGTAGGAAGGTATATGTAACGTGTGACTACGCCTTTCCAAACATGAAAATTACTATGCAACTACATTGGCAACTTTGTTCAGTTCAGTATTCTGAAAATCTTGTTTTATACTTTTTCAGCGTCGTTTTTTGTCGTAGTTGGGTTTTAGTTTTTTTACTTTTTATTATTTGTACTATTTTGGTGTTAAAGTGTATTTGTGGCGCATAATATTAACAAAAGTTAAATTGATGAACTATAAGCAGTAAAGAAGCTATGAACGAAAAGATGTGAATTATAATATGCAATCAGCCCATGAATACAGGTAAAGTCACAAGCAAATGCTAGTAATATATATATATATTCGAAATGTACAAGTAAAGCGCTTTCAAATGATACCAAACACGGCATAATTATCTCAACTTTATTTTTTTACTCTGTATGTTTTGTCCGCTAGAGGGTGCCACATTCGATTTTGTGAAACCCCATATAGCCTATAACCAGCGGACAATTAAGACGCTTCTAATGATATGTCATTTGTCGAATTCTGATAAGTAGTTTAGAAGTTACGAGGGAACACATGAACATACATACATACATACATACATACATAGCCCGTCAAAATCATAACCCTCCTTTTGCTTTGCCGTAGTCGGGTTTTTGCTTTGCCGTAGTCGGGTAAAAAGGGACGCGCGCGATACTATTTTTCTGTGCCAGACAAAATTTCACGCGGGCGAAACCGCGGGTGGAAAGCTAGTAGTATCTTATAATAGTTCCCACAGCAATCCAGTTTTCCAGTATCCCGTAAAATTAGACTGTCGTGTGAGTAAACACACATGTGTATTTGAAATTCGTGTTACAAATTCTAACGGATAGGTTTTTCGCGGTACACTGCAATCGGTATGTTCGTGCAAAAACAGGTGCTGCAAAAAACGTGGGAACAAGTTCTAATTCATATAACAATCTAAACCAAAAGATTTGTCATCCTTTTGCATCATAACTTTGACTAAGATACCATTTTAGTCACAGTTGCACGTATTACGATGTGTAGCTTGCACTTTAGACTCTAAAGACAGTAATTATTACGTAAGTAATTAAATTACAAAGTGCTTTGTTCTTATACAATATTTGAGGTTGTTTCTAACATACAAGTATGACAGTTTCTGCTATTTTCTTATGTGAGTACTCGTATATACTAGGTGGACCGACGATCTGGTGAAGGTCGCGGGAGGTGCCTGGATGCGAGCGGCGCAGGACCGGACTTTGTGGAAATCCTTGGGGGAGGCCTTTGTCCAGCAGTGGACGTCTTTCGGATGAAACGAACGAACGAACTCGTATATCCGATGAAACTAAAAAAACCTTATTACAAGTGCACGTTTATTTCTTAAAGTGTAAAGAAATGAAATAAATTTTCATTTTATATAAACGGGGCTTTTCACTCGTAGAGTAACTGTCTACTTTCCAACTGCCGAAACACATACCTATTAACATATTTTAAATAATGCTGTTACGATAAGCATAGTTGCAAGTAGGTAAGTTTTAAAGTTTTCTCTACTAGTTATTGGACCGATCTGGTGAAGGTCGCGGGAGGTGCCTGGATGCGGGCGGCGCAGGACCGGTCTTTGTGGAAATCCTTGGGGGAGGCCTTTGTCCAGCAGTGGACGTCTTTCGGCTGAAACTACCAGTTATTAGTAAATAATTAGGTGTTGATTCTTTTTCTGCCCCAACGGCCATCGTCTCCACGAGCTATGTGCCCCGCCCACTGCCACTTGATTTTAGCAATTCTGCAAGCTATGTCGGTCACTTTAGTTCTCCTGCGGATCTCCTCATTTCTGATTCGATCACGCAGGGACGTCATTTGGCTGAAACGAACGAACGAACGAGACGATCTTTACTGGATTCTGCAATATTGAGGAAATAATATACATTTTATACATTCCAAGTAGGTACGTCATAGGTAAGTATTGCCTTAGATTTCAACCACCATTTAGTCATCTACGTCAAAGGAACTATTCAAAGGAAATAGGTAGAAATACGTGCGTATTGTAAAACCCAGTAAGTTAAGAATGATTAAAACATGACAAAGATTAATTATTGTTACAGATGAGTCATGCAGAGCTAGGGACACGATAAGGTGCCTAACCTTAACCTAGTTTTGCGTGCACCCTTTTGTTTTCTTTTTCCGCGGTGTTGATAATGTTACTCATTATTTGAGGTGTATAAAGGCTGCGTTAAAGACAATTTACAGTTTTACGGCTGCATTAAAGATTATTTAAAAAATGTATGTTATACTTTCATACTGAAATGTTAAATGGCCATTTAATATTGTAACCCTTTTTCTATTTCTAATAAACCTACAGCTGTAGTTGTCTGGAAGATGTGTCTAAGATTTAACTAAATGATTTCAGTTGGTGATTTCCTTTCAATAGTTATTAACATTTCTTATCGATTAGAGTCGAATGGAAGAGCAGTCGCCCGGCAAGCGAAAGGTCGGGGGTTCGATTCCCGCCTTAGGCAGTTCGATTTTTTCAAGTTGTTCATTTATAATTTACTTTCGTTTTTCGTTTAATCAAAAAACTGAACTATATAACGTAAAAAACTAAATAAAAATGCTTTTGAGCTAAGCTGTTCGTATGATAATATTATGTTTACTACAAATCAACGTCTAATCCCAAAAAAACCCATTTAAAACGCATTACGTGTTTATAAAAGAATGTTATAAAATTGCTTACTTCCTTATATTTCTACTCGTATGTGCGTATATCGCGCCTACATTAACTATTCTCCCACAAGAAAAAATGAAGATGAAAAAAATATATTTACCTTAAACTTGCGCACGTCATTGTTATAATTTTACAGTTAATGTCCTGTCATTAACGTCTTTAATATTTGCAAGCTAATTCTTGCTTCACTGGCAATTCGTAGTAGATTTTTTGCCCTACCTCCAGCGCTTCGAGACAAACATTTGGCAAGTGCTGAGAAGAAGCGCCGCAACAAACTCAGTCACCACTGTCTGCCGGCTTAGGGTAAGTATTTACATAATTGTATTTAAATATAATTAAAGTAAATATATTATTTTATTTCGGTATTTAAAATATTAATAGTGCAAAGTAGACCCAGTTTAAATGGATTATAAGAATTCCCAGTCTACAACGGGACTGTTCGGACTACATGACTGTTTTTGTTAATCATTTATCAATCAATTTTCGAATCAAAATGTTTGAAAACGATCAATCTTAACTAACTGTAATACGTGCTAATTTGTAAGAAAAATATACAGTCAGATATAAAATAACAGGTCACATAAAAGAAACAATCACAGGAAACACAATAGTTAAACTAATATAATGTCAATTGTCACAAACCAAACATAATTGCACGTTAAAACCACATATTTACGAAACAAACTGTGCCCTGTCAACGTTCTCAGTGCGTACCGTTAGTCACATCTGTCAACAATTTACTCTATGACTATCAAATGAATCATTGTTCGATAATAAAAGTCGTTCATGCATTTTCGATTGATTAGAAACACTTCTGACTTTTCATGTTCTTGATAATTTCTTTTCCGTGAACAATTTTAACTAATTAGGTAATGCTATGACTAATTGTTATTTTTTATCGCGAGCCTGAATTGTTTTTATAAATGAATTTGGTGGTTAATGCCACAGCCAGTTTATTTCATTCATGGATCATCATCATCATAATCAGTCATAGAACGACCACTGCTGAACATAGGCCATCCCTAATGATTTCCAGATTAATCAGTTGGTAGCGCCCTGCATCCAGCGCCTTCCTACTACCTTTATGAGGTCGTCGGTCCACCTTGTGGACGTCTCACGCCGCTTTCAGTACCTAGCCTCCACTCCAGAACCTTGCTGCCCCACCGACGGTCAGTTCTGCGTAATGTGCCCTGCCTATTGCCACTTTAGCTTTCATTGGGCATTTGGTTTCAATTGGTAATCAAAATCCAGACATTATCTAACGACTAACGACGCAAGCCGCTACCAACCGGGTAACATGGAAAGCATTGGGGGAGGCCTATGTTCAGCAGTGGGCGTCCTATGGCTTAGATGATGATGATGATCTAACGATTATAGTCCATTTACTTCTTGCTCCAAAGCAGTGGTAGGGTTAAAGTAATACTGGGACATGTAAAAGCGCTTTTTAAAAGCCGTATTGCTGAAAATATTATGACTTTGACTTTTAAGTAGAAAAAGCCTCAGTCTCTAAGTGATGAGTGACGGTGATGCATGATGTTAAAATAGGATTTATATGCGATTTTATATTGTTCGTTAGTATTGTGTTGTAGTAATCATGTAGTAGGTACATCAATGAAGGCAATGTAGGAATGAACTTATGGATACTTATAGACGTAGAATATTAAATGAAATTAAAAGCAATTTCAGTAATTTACTACCAATTCTTCCTTCTTCATTGGTAATTTCATCTATAATCTATAATAAATTTTATATTTTAATTACGTATTTGACAGGGTATAAGACATATTTTAAATGCGGTGATAAATATCATTAAAGCCTATTTTATTTTATTTATGAACATAAGTAATAATTATTATTATGGCCCATTGTTATGACAATAACACTATATTTAGTACAGCCTATAATGTTTTGTTTGCAATTTTAATATTTTCCTCCTACATTAATTTACATTTTGAATTCATATTAATTTTTTAGGCCTGTCAAAACTTTGTCATTTTACACAGCAGCGTTAACTCTAGTGCTTGGATTAACCGGCAGACAGTGGTGACTGAGTTTGTTGCGGCGCTTCTTCTCAGCACTTGCCAAATGTTGGTCTCGAAGCGCTGGTAGGGTAAAAAGATTATGAGACATGTAGAGGCTCCTTAAGAGCAAAATGACGATTTGTAAGAACTATTTAGTCTAAACAAATAAAGAAATTTTGACTTTTTTTTTTGACTAATATTCTTTCAAAAAACGGTGGACCAGTGTCGAGAAGAAGCTGCGCTATGTACTGTGGATTTTGTGCTATGTATTTGCCTCTGGTCAATTACAGAGTCGTACTCCTGCAGTGAAGACTAAACAACTTGATGATGATGATGATAATAATAATAATAATGATGATGATGATGCTTACCAAGAAAGGATCTGACTCCAAGTGTCCCTCTAGCCACGGACAGTATCATGGCGATCACTGACACGCCGCCGCCCGCGAATATGTACGCTCGCTTGGCGCTGCCCCCGGCTTCGCTCGCGTCCCTCCGCCGTTGCCAGAGAGGCACGCAGGAGGTGGCCGCTATGAACACCCCGAAGACTATGCACTCCCATGCCAGCCAGCCGGAATTCATGGTTCTGGAAAGATAGAGAGATAGATAAATACAGACTCTTAGGATGGATTATCACACTCACACACGTGGCCTCTCACTATAGGCCTTATACAGTAGCTCAAAGTTGAACAGCGTGCTATGGAGAGGGCTATGCTCGGTGTTTCTTTACGAGATCCAATCAGAAATGAGGAGATCCGTAAACGAACTAAAGTCGCTGACATAGCCCGACGGATTAGCAAGCTGAAGTGGCAATGGGTAGGGCACAAAGTACGCAGAACTGACGGCCGATGGGGCAACAAGGTTCTGGAGCAGAGGCCGCGTACCGGAAAACGCAGCGTGAGGCGTCCTCCCACAAGGTGGACCGACGACCTGATAAAGGTAGCAGGAAGGCGCTGGATGCAGGCCGCTACCAACCGTGTGATGTGGAAGTCATTGGGGGAGGCATATGTTCAGCAGTGGACGTCCTATGGCTGAAATGATGATGACGATGACGGTGGATTAGACCAAACAAGAGTACCTAAATATTAATCTCAGAATAAATCGTCAGTTATTCGACATTTTGAGACATTTCCAATACTGAAACTGTCAATGTGCCAGTTATACCAGGAGTTATTCCCGGATAAAAGAGAGGTATTTGAGCATGTGGTGAAAAAATTGTGGGTTTACTTATTGAAGAGTTTGAAAGTGCTACCAACGTATTGTTAACTATTCTGTGATGCTACTGAAAACTTGTTAATGTTGTACTTAATATGTATTTTCCTGAAGCAAAGGAGTCTAGTTTTACTTTATTACCTCACAACACAACACAACAGGTGTAGAGTTTCTTTCAACTGGAGTTTCAGGTATTGATCGATGCTATTTTCGTACAATAAGAACTCAAACTTGAAACAAAATTAACTAGGTACATATACTGTCGTAATTTAACTACTTCCAGCATCAAATACTAATGTGTAATGTACGTACACAAATGTGACTATAAATAATTAATTAAATGTTTTTTAGTTTAATCATGATTATTATAATTATTATTTGTATTTAGTTCATTTAAAATAACGTTGTATCGTAATTTTGCTACTTCCGCTATCAAATACAAATATTTAATGTATATAAATAGTACCATAAATCATTAATTATATTTGCATTAGTCAATATACATACTCATACTCAGTTTTTACCTATCCCTTATTAACATAGGTACAAACACACATTGACGCCTCTGTTATTTATACTATCAATGGATACTTCAAAATCTATCCTACGCACCTACAACTAAGGTATTGTATGCTTGCATTTCTAATTGCCAGTCACCAAACTTTAACGCTCTAAACAAACAAATATATCTTGCTAATTCATACGCAAACATTATAAGTTTAAACGCAAACAGCGTTTAAGCCTCGTTGAGACATTTGCTAATCAGTAACAATGTGATAATGATTTAAACAGATCTGACAAACGTCATATGATTGCCTTCTGCCTACGCCTACGGTTGTATATGGTCCAGTGGTCGGATGTGAGTGCCTCGCTTATTCCTGTGTTACAAGTTCAATACCCAAGAGGAGCACACTAAAGGCTTGCCTCCCGGAGACATCCAGTTTTTTGCAGGAGCCTTTAGTAATATACATGTAGTGTGCAGTATCCCGCATAAAACCGATCCGTCCGAATTTGTAGTTCTAATTTCAAACAACACATAAGATTAGTGTGTTCACATGCTAATGCTGTTTTGCGGGATGCTGTATTACTGGATCCCGCCAAACTGGATGGTTGTGGGGACAAGCCCTTAAAATTAAATGTTAACTTTATTTGTTTATTTCCAGTTTTACTCTTATTAGTTAGTTAGGTAGGTATTTTAGACGCGAGACACATTTGGTGGCTCATTCAGTTTGACACAGGGTTATGACCTCAATTTTAACCTCAGTTGTTAGTTGTTACAAAAACACACACATTAATATAAATAATAAATTAGTAGTTCGACTCTCTCAAATAAATCCCCAAGTTGAGAGAGTACTTAGTTGTTTTTCAAGAAGTGGAAAACTTTAAATACTTAGTGGCTCTTTAGCAATAATTTCCTTTGTACCTATAATAAACACTACTTTCTGAACAAAACAATGAAATGTTATTGCAGCCTTAAAGCAAGATATCTGTATCAAGCTGTTTTAGATTAGTGCTAATCTTGTTTGTTGTCCTAAATAAACAACAATAAAATGAAAAGGAAACTGATCATTTTCAGCTCACGGTTTTGTATGTACTAAAACGTTATCAAAAGTTTAGTTGAATAAATTATACGAGTAGCAACAGTACTTATTATTATTCTGTGGTACAACTGTCAGTAGGTGTAAAGGCGGTGAATACCCCTGACAAATTATAATTAAGGGAGAGTCCGCTAATTTGGACCAGTTTTTTTCAATCCCATTTTACACATAGTTTTCTTTTGTTTTTGCTAATGTCCATGGTATATAATAAAAGATACATTATTCAACTTACTATTTCATAAGTATTAATTAACATGATTGTTGTATATTTAGCACAAACCAACAAAGTACGAGTTCAGAGCTTCGGTCCAATTTAGCCAACCGGTTCGATAATTTGTACCACAGGGTTACTAAATTGGATTTCAATAAATTTCAAGCCTATAAAAAAACTATGGCAAAATATTATGCGATACATTCTTACCAAATTACTAAACGAAAAGGAACAGTAGTTAATAAATAATAAAATAATAAATATCTTTATTTGCATAAAACATGGTAGAAAATAGTTATTACAAAATTCATAAGCGAGTACACAACATGTTTAGTCGAATAAAATAGACATGCAAATTTATATCGTCTCCGCAGAGCACCCATTTCGTATTAGTACTTATTTAATGAATACCTTTATTATCATCAAAAAATTCCTTTAAGTCATAAAATGTTTTAGTCAGTAACCACCTCAGCAAGGCTGTCTTAAACGATTTATTGTTTAGAGTTTTAAAGTTATCTGGTATATTGTTGTAAACTTTTATGCACATGGCTATACAGCTCTTACTAAACTGCGCTGTTTTAGGCATATCGTTAAAAACCAGTCTATTGGAGTTTCTAGTATTTCTTGGATACACATTGGATGCCCGTGTAAATAAGGTTTTGTTAAGCTGTACAAATACACAAATTTCATAAACATACAGAGATGTTAAAGTCAGTATACCATGCTTTGCAAACCATGGCCGGCATGATGTGCGTGGAGGAAGTCCACATATTGCTCTCAAGCATTTTTTTTGTGCAATAAATGCTCTTTGTACACCTGTACCATTGCCCCACACTATAAGGCCATAGCGTAGTATAGAGCCTATGTAAGCATGATATGCTGTAATGGCTGTTTTTACATTAGTTACATTTCTAACCTGCCTTAATGCAAAAACAAATTTATTGGTTCTACTACAGATATTATCTATATGTGTTTTCCAATTAATATGTTTATCGATAGTTACACCCAAAAATTTTAC